>NC_057795.1:17489246-17758401 GCF_018294505.1 Triticum aestivum
GCCAAGGCCCTCGAGGCCTCTAGTGATGGGGTGGGGCGGCAAGAGTGGGAAGGGACGGGGAATCGGGGCCGGTGAACACACAACACTGTATGCCTTACAATTCCCATGGGGAATTCTAAGGAAGGAGATAGAGCTGACATGTGGGCCCACATGTCATAACTTGGACATGACTAGTAGGCCAACCCTGTCATAATCACGGTTTATTTTGAGTAAAATGGTCATCAGTGTGAAGTAGTAAATTTTAGCAAAATAGTTATAGGTTTTAGTGAAAAAAATAAAACGGGTAGTTTTCTTGAACACATACATGAATTCTGGTAGTTTTTGGCAATTACTCCATTAGAAAGATGGTTCAACAAATGATTGAGGGAAATTGTTGAAAACACTAGGCTACAACCAGCACCTGGATTATTCTTTGGTACGTACTTAGGTATAGCTGGCAGCGATATGCGTGATGAATATTTAATGATTTACTGTTGTGGAGTTGACTTGTGATCACTTTGGACGATCTGCAAGGAAAAACTAGTCATTTCTCTCAGTGATCTGGTAAGCATTGGCGGCAAGAGAATGATGCATAGCCAATATACGTGAACTATCAATATCGTCATTGCACAGGGTACGGCGTCATAGCCCATATACGTGATCGGTTTATCGGCTACCCGGTGACCCTACGAGTAGTGATTAATTGGCAAGTTAACTCGTTAATCAAACGAATTCTTACACAATCCGGTGACCCTACAAGTAGTGATTAATTGGCAAGTTAACTCGTTAATCAAACGAATTCTTACACAGGGTACGACATCATACATGTGTAAACTAATTGAACGCAAGCACGCTTACATACAAACCTTAACCATATTACGTGCTCTGACTTATTCCATTATCCATTAACCTACCATGCATCAACTTCTTATTGTATATTTTTGACGAAAATATGGCCCTAGGGCCGCATTTCATTGATTAGTCAGACGGAGAGAAAAGCAGTTACAAAGTTTCAGAACAATGGAAGGCCATATATGGCGATACTACAAGCATCCCTGTTTCAGACTAAAGTTGTAGCAAAAATACATGGGGCAGTGTTCAGGGTGGCTCAAAGAGTCTGTCCAACTGATGAATCCCGGCCGCAGACCAACATCTGGCCTCGTCCATGATGTGGCTGACGACTTGCCTGGGCGTGCAGTGGATGGCGTTGAAGATGCGTGCACCGTGTTCCTTCCAAAGCATCCATGCAACAAGACAGATAGCCGACCTCCAAGTGTTTCTATGTGCCGGACCCGGCAGTGCACGGAGCTGGCTCGTCCAAGAGGATCACGGACCCGGCAGTGCACGGAGCTGGCTCGTCCAAGAGGATCAGAGACACCCGTCATTATTGGCCGCCATGGTCACCACCGGCAGCGCGGAGAAAGGGGGTCCCAGCTTCATAATGATGGAGCTCCATACCTCGGCCTAGAACGGGCAAACCTTCAGGCTTCAGCAGGTGGGCAGCTGTCTCCGGCGCCGTCGAGCACAGTGGGTAGTTTAGGTTGTGCGGGATACCCTGGATATCCAGATTATCAGTCGTCACGCACCGCCCTCGGGTAGCAAGCCAGAGGTAAGTTTTGGAACGCGGTGCCGCCTTGGCAGACCAGATGAGTTCCTTATCGTTCGTGCGTAGAGCTCCCTCAAATTGGCAACGGTAGGCTGACCTGGCAGTGTAAGTACCGTCTACCGTCCACTTCCAGCGAACCGAGTCACTCGCCTCGTCGGTGAAGTTGATGCCGGAGGCCATCTCGGTGAGGCTCCAGAGCTGTTGCAACATGACGGCAGAGGGGTTGGCCTTCAAGAGTCGCATCCATCTGTTTCCGGTGAGTGCATCGCGCAAACAAATCCGACGCTTTGTGCAATGGCGGACCAGCTCCGGCCATCGGTCGACGGGGCGGAGCCCATTATTGGCCCAATGCGAGTCCTAGAAAGAGGCGAGTCTGCCATCTCCAATTATAATGGTTGTTGAGGATCTGAATAACTCCTCGGCCGCCCTATCTGGCCGAAGGGATATGACCTGAATAACTCCATTGCAACCAATACCGACGGCATCTGAGCGCTCTGCCTTGTCGTGCTATATCCATGATGTCAAGGCCACCGAACTCCTTGGGGCGACAAACAGACGGCCAGTTCACCAAGCACTTCCCAGCCGCTGCGTTTTGATCTTGTGCCCACAGGAACCCACGGAGCAGCTTGTTTATTCTTTTGATCAGCCAGACAAGGGGGTCCAGCGCCATTAGTTGAAACACCACCATGGAGGAAAGCGTCGATCGGACAAGCTCAATCCGGCCTGGCAAGGCAATATGCTTTGCTTTCCATCCCCCAGCGCGCTTAGCAATCTTGTCAATTATAGGTTGCTGAACCACCCGGCGCAGACGGTTGTCGGACAGGGGCATTCCCAGGTAGGTGATCGGGAAATGCGCCATTGGGCAGCAAGAGTCATGGGTGATGTTGTTGATGATTGAGTCATCGGTGCAGCCAATGGCGATGACCGCACTTTTATTCCAATTGGCGTGTAGCCCCGTAGCATCTCCAAACAGCCTGAGCAGCTCCATGATTCCTCTGAATTATGTGTCATTGGCATTGAGAAAGAAGAGGACATCGTCGGCATACAGGGACGCCCGTGAGGATGACCTTGATTTTCCCAATGGAGCAAGGACCCCATTGACTGCAGCAAAGCTCACCATGGCTGAGAGCACGTCCATTGCGATGACAAATAGGAGGGGGAGAGGGGGTCCCCTTGTCGGAGCCCTTTCAAGTTGCGGATGATATCAGTGAGATCCCCATTGACCAGCACTCTCGTGGATGAGGTCGCAAGCAGCCCAGCAATCCATCCCACCCACCGGTCGCTGAATCCTCTTGTTTTTAACAATTGTAGCAGGAACTCCCAAGAAAGGTTGTCAAAGGCTTTAGTTATATCCACCTCCAGGAGCATCGCCGGCCATTTTGCCGCTTTCAAAGTTCTGATGAGCACGCGTACCAACATGAAATTGTCCATGATGGATCTTTTCTTGATGAATGCACTTTGACATGGGGAAACCAGCCGGTGCATCTTCGGTTGTAATCTGTGTGCTAGCATCTTGGTGAAGATTTTGGCAATTGTGTGCACCACACTAATTGGTTTGAAATCAGAGAGTCTCTTTGCCCCTTCAATCTTTGACAGCAGCACCGTGCAAGCAGTGTTTAACTTTTCGAAGTTGGCAAAGTTGAGATTCTGGAGCTTTGTAATTGTTGCCATGATGTCATTTTTGATTGTGATCCAGTAGGTTCTGAAGAATAGCATGGAGAAGCCGTCTGGTCTGGGGGCTTTGTCACAGGCCATCTCATTTATCGCTGCAAGCACCTCCTGTTCAGTAAATGGATCGTCAAGGCCAGCTAGAACTTCAGAAGTTGGAGAGTATCCCAGCTCCTCAAGGTTCTAACCAATAGGCCTTTGCTGCTTTGTTCTAATGAAATTGTTGTAGAATTCCCAAACAAGGTCAAGCTTTTCCTCCTGCCCAGTGACACTTTGTCCCTCGTGCTCAATAGCTTGGATGTAATTGATGTGGAAGAATTTTGTTCCGTCGTCGCCTTCCTTTCCAAGCAACAAAAATTCCTCCCCAGGTACCCACGGCCGGCTGGTAAATGAACGAGTCAAAACCAGGGCCACAACATTCAGAGATTACCACAGAGTCCACCAAGCTCATTTTTTATTATTGAAAACAAACAACTGATACATTGAACTGATTAACAAGTCTCCTAGCCACACCAGGACGTACCGGGGTGTTCGATCCACACACATTCCAGAACAACATTGGGTAACAATCCATAAAACAACCTAATCGACAGCAACAGTAACACCAGACACCTACACCACGGTGGACGAGGCAGCGGCGCCAGCAGCATGGCCCGGAGCAAGAGGCCTCTTCAGTCCCCTAGCTTCTGTGAGAGCTGTGAGTGCATCGATCTGCTGCTCGGTGAGGGGAGCATCGAACGTCCTCGAGTACTTGGCAAGCGCATCGTCGGCTTCAGACTCGATCCCCAACTTGTGCATGATCAGCCTCTGAGCCTTGGCCACAGCGTTGAGAGCTGCCGAGCTGCTGGACGCAAGGCGGTGGCTCTGCCTAGGATTGGGCACCGGGGAGCGGCGCCTGCGGCGGGGCTCGCTAGGTCTGGTGGCGGGTGGCCTGGGCAGGATTGCAGGGGTGATCGGTTCAGAGAGATGTTGCATCATAATCTCAACGGCTGTGACTGGACCTAAAGCTGGTTCTTGGCTTGGGCCATCATCGGCTGGCCCATCTACGGCGGGGTGTGTCTCCTGGCCCGCCAGCACCTGTGCTCCCTCCAACATGGTATCCGCAACATCCGGGCCTTCCGACGCGGTCAATTGGCCACCATCGCAACCCACCCCACCACGGGGGCTGCATGGCGGCGTCCTCCCAGCAACAGTAGCGTGCATCGCGTCACATGCATGGAGCTTGGATTGGGGTATCTGCTTGTCTCCATGCACTTGTACCGTCCCAATCTGCTTGCAGGTCAAAGCCAGCATGGACGCTGGCATCGCATCAGCCGGTGGGTCGCTTCCATCAGCTGCACAGCTGTTGCCTGCCTCCTACACCAGCTGCTCTGACAACTATAGCGTCTGCTCATCAGAAACATGAAAAAGGGATGTCTCAGCCTGCATGATACCGATCAAGGGGGCGGACTTCCTAACATAGCTAGCTTGCACCGGGTTTGCAGCGAGAGCGGCAAGCGCCACCACCGGAAGGGCAGGCTCAAGAGAGTTGTTGCGATGCTCCACGGGCAGGCGTGCCTCGTCAGACCTGGGGTCCAGCATCTTGTCGAGCAGCACCACTCCATCTTCGTCGACCATGAAGACGCGGCTGCGTCCGCCGGCCCAGAACGCCCACCCATCCTGGACAAGATGGACGGCCTTACAGGAGGCGTCGGCACAGAGCGGGAACCAGCAATAACCCCTCTCGCCCAGCGGAATGGGCGGGCGTCACGGGCGGAGATGTTGCGGTCATCGCGGCCCGACGACGGGCCAGCACCCCAGCCCCCACGACGAACTCCTCCATGTAGTCGAGGTGAACGAGCACCAAGCCATCATGCACACGGGGGCAATCTGGGAGCGGTGTGGCACCGTTGATGATAAGCGTGAAAACCGGCGGCAGCTGCAGGCGGTCGAGAGGCTCCGCAGCAGAGTCGCGGCGTGGCTCGCCAGTGCCTAGCTGTACAAAACGAGGGAGCATGTCTGGGCCGGGAGAGCACCGAAGCGTAGAGAACGAAGTAGGATACGTCAGTCTTGTGGAATGTCTCGAATTTGATGGCATGGATCCTGAGCATCGGCAAGATGCGCTTGACGGTGGTCAGCGACCAAGCTTGCGCTGTGATGCCCTCCAGGAAGAGGCGCACCTTGTAGCGCATGGTCAGCAGGTCCGAGAAGGAGCGGCGCGCCCACTCCCTCGGCAGGTACGACGTGCCTTGGTTGTCATGGAATATGCCGCCGCTCGCCACCATGTCCCTCCACCACGCATCGGAGAAGCGCACCAGGAACGCGTCATGGCAGAACGAGACGTTGATGACCCCGGGCGGCAGCGTCGGGTACTCCGACATGATGGCGTCCATGACCTTGCCCGGGTACATCCCCTCCGCGGCCACCGCGAAGAGCAGCACCGTGGCCTGCAGGTGAAGCTCCTCGTCCGCCATCTCCTGGGTGAACTCAAGGTAGCAGTAGGAGGACATGGGGCGGCGGACCGCATCACCGGGCATGGAGGTCTCGGTGTGGCTCATGGTGGCAGACGCTGCAGCCACGCGGAGTCTAGGGAAGCCGATGCGGGAGTGCATGCTGGACGCTGGGAACACGAGCCGCTGATGTGGAGGTGGCCTACTAGCAGCAGCTAGAGAGGGCAGCGTAGGGCTGGTTGATGTGCCTGCGGTGGAGGGCAGCGAGGAGGTGTGAACGGTGGCGGCTGCAACGGTGGCGGCGCGAGTGGGTTTGGAGGGAGGTGCTTGAGGGTGTAGTCCCTGGCGGTGTGCCCGGGCTGAACACAATGCAGGCAGCGCACCACTTGTCGGCAGGTTTGGATTTTGTGGTTACCTAGAAGGCACCGGAAGCAGCGACCATGGAGATCCTCCTTATAGGAGGCGGCCCGTGGGGGCACGGGGGCCTCTCCGCCTGGCCTCTCCTCCGGGAGACCAAGTGCCATTGATGCGAGGAGCTGCACCCCTGCCCATCGCCATCAATTGGGCTGGCAGCATTGAAGGGAGATGGGCGTGCAGAACCGGCAGAGGCATGGGCCGCTGCAGCAACAGTGTTCACCGCATCCACGGAGGCCGGCAGCGTTTCCGCCACGCCGAGAGCCACAGCCTGGGAGTAAGTGCGTCGCGAGATGGGTGACTGGTCAGACGCGGTAGAGCTCCCCGTTAGACAGAGTCTGTCCTCTGAGGCAGAAGGAGAGGGGCTAGGAACCAGCGGTCTGCAGGCTGAATCCGGGGAGGCCTCCATGAGACCAAGGTGTGGGAGGCGGATGCCCGCGAGCGGCGCACCCAGAGTTGCCGCGGGGGCGGGACGAGGTTGCGGCGGCCGAGGTGGCCGGGGGTGGGAAGCTACGCTGGAGCTAGGTGAGCCTTCGCAGTTTCTTACTATGAAGGGTGAAACTTCGTATTGTATATGATTGAGATATATAGATCATCATTCTTATTGTATATGATCTATATATCTCATGTATATGTTCTATATATCTCAATCTTGCTATATCGAAGAAGAGATAATCAAGTTGCCATACATGTACGCGAGCAGCAGGCCAGCTCTCAAGCTTGCTAGCCGACCCTGGGGACCTGGGCAATGGTGTCGAGTCTGTCGACAAAGAGGCGAACACGGTAGATCCGATATTCCATGGTCACAATTGTCCCCACTGGCAGAACTACGATCCACGCCTCTGGCTTGTCCTGCAAAATCACCTTCTTGGCCTCCTCCACCGACTTCCCCACCAACTCTGGCCACTCCGTCTTCTGGTTGTGGTCACCAGTACCAGTGTTCCCTCCCTCCGGCTTCTTGTCCACGGAACTCATCCGTGTGATGCTTGCTTCCTTTGATCAAAACAAAATAACCAAAATTGTCACACAAAATCACCTGTAGAAAACTATTCCAAAAGAGAAGATCAATCATGCGTATCCTAACCTGTGGGACTGATTAGATCGCCTGTGTGACTGTGAGATGATGAACTGTCATGTCCTCAGCTTAATCTGTATTTATAGGCAATCAGGCTCGACTCCTTATAATGTGTAGTTGTGCACACAAAGTACGCTAGAAGTGTACTCCTTGCTAGCTTCACATGGATGGTGGTAGCTAGAACGAAGATATCCCAATTGGCTTTATTTAGAGTATTATGTGACTACACGTCATCGGATAAAGTGATCCTTATCTACCTCGAGCAGAAAAGGGTGAATGAAATCTTGCACGGAGCATCATGGAAGGTTGGCATATCTTGGTCCTGGATTACACGTACACTGCAGACAAAACAAGAATCATCACATTTTTTTGATAAAGGACATTTCATTCAATTGATATATCGAGGTGATACAAACAAGAATCATCACATGCCCAGCCTTTTTTGGTAGGAGAACAAGACACTGTATACAACTCAACCAGACGGATAAAGAACTTTTCTTAGCATAAAGAATCAACTTTATTGTTAAGGCTTTGCATCATAACATTCAAGGCAAGCTAAGAAGTTTGTACTCCACCAGAAAAATAAATTACACTCCACAAACCTATTTTTTTATTTCTTTCCCTTCAAGTTTGTACTACAACTTCCTTTCACGTTAGTGTGCACTATCTTCATTTCTATCTTCATATGTAACAATTCATATTTTTTTATTGTTTGAAACATCAAGTGGAGGTACCTTGTGTACTAGCTTCCAAAAATATTTATCTACAATACTTTTTTGTGGGACATATCTACAATACTTCAATTTGTTTCTACTTGGAGCATACTACATTATAATGTTAATCGCATAGTTAGGCAATTTTTTGAAATCATTTTCTATATTATCTAGCTATTAAATTAATATATAGCTATTTTAAGTATAATTAAAATTTAAGCTACATGTATCTACATAAGGACTCTAGATTTGAAAAAAAAAATATTTATGTAAGGGCCTGTTCGGGAACGCCCCAGCTTCTCAAAAACTTCCTAAATCCAACTTCTCGCATAGCTTCTCGCTTCAGGTGGCGACCAGGAAAGCGTTCGGCGCATAGCTTCTCGTTTTCTATCCTCAGGCGCGGGGCTGCCAGCCCATTTGGCGCGATTAGCAGGCCAGGTTCGGGGCCCAAAACGAATTGGCAACGTGAGAAAGGTAGAGTTCGGGAAAGAAAGCGAACCGGTACGTTGAAACTCACTTGGCGGTGGCAACCTGGTGGTAATTACCCTCAACTCCAACTTCTGGCTATCCACGGATCTGGAAAAGGGCTGCTTCCCCAACTCCACCTTTTTTACACTACGGCACCTCGCTAGCTTCTCGACTCCAGCTTCCTGGTGATAGAGCGTTCGGCTGAGCTTCCTGTGTGGAGTCGAGGAAGTTGAGAGTTGGAGCATTCCCAAACAGGCTCTAAATGTGTAGCTTCTATCAGAAATTCATGTAAAAACATATCAAATTTTTGCTTTTGGAATTCAAACATTTATATTGTATAGGCGGTTAAATTACCTAATCAACGATGTGCTCTAGCGAATTTGAATGTGTGCGCCCCGCAATAAAATTGAACTTGTGTTGTTCTTGTTTGGTTGTTTCATTTAAATATGCACCTGGAAATTTTCCATATGTTTTTACTGTTTTTATGGAATGTCTTTCCAAATTAATTTGTTATTTCTTTGAACACTTAATTGCTTTTTGGATTTCCTTAAGTAAATCCTCCTTCCATGGGCAAAAATCAAAGATATTCTTGCTCTATTTTTGCCAAACTATGGTTCTGTTCTGGCCATTACCAGACTGCACCTTTACGCGTAATGGGCACTGTCCTTAGTGAAATACCTTGCAACGTGTTTCTACACACATGCACAGATGGGCCTGATAGCCGGGGGAGCGACTGTGGATTTTTTTAAATAATCTGAGTACATATATTCTAAATGTTAATTTACTTCAATTATTAAAAATGATAATCACACATTAAAAAAATATCATGTAGTGTAAAAAAGTGTCTGTGCAAATTTTATAAAATGATGATAATATTCAATAAAAATATTCATGGCATTTAGAAAAATCGTCACGTGTTAGAAAGATGATAGAACTTTTAGGAAGTTCTTATACAACTTAGAAAAATGTTCATGTGATTCAAGAAAAATGTTTCATGAACATGCCGTGTTGATCATTCTTTGGACACGGCTAGATAAAGGAAACCATGTGCAATAGGTAGTAACAATACAAACGATTTTAGTGAAGGATGCCTGTGTGATCAGAAAACCACTTAATTTGATCCCTATAGCTTTTGGATGGCCGTTGAAGAGTTTGCCAGAGCGTTGGCTGCATCCCTCCATCAATGTTCACTTTCCATGACAACTTCCTGAATACACGCAGCTTCCATACATGAGGTCTCTAATATCAAATATACTCCCTCCATCTCATAATATAAGATCGTTTTGCAAGCTGTTTTAGCTTGCAAAAAAATATTATATTATGAGACAGAGGGAGTAATAACTACCTTGGCAGTTTTCAAAACAAAAAAATAGCAAGACAAACTGCTGCTGCTTGCCGCCACGGCATACTGTTTCTTCTTGTGATGCTCGCCGCCGAGGGACGAGGGTACTCTCTCTCCCACCCATGGGACTCCTAGGTGGCTGGGACCTTGCCGAACTGTGGCATACAAGGAGGGGGCGAGGAAAGGTAATGATGAATGCCACAACGAGGCAGCCACACTGAGGCCGCGAACAGAATGTGCATGAGCACAATGTTGTCGTCCAGTCATCCGTCCCCCATGCGCCAGCCGGTACTCTATGCGCACATGAACCAAAGGGAGAATGCTCGTGCCGCAAGTTGCTCCTGCACGCTGTGCTCGAGACTACTAGACGCGCACATGCACCAAAGTGAGAACACTGCATATCCGGCGTGGGAGCCCTGCACCGCTGTAGCGGCTCTGCCTTTCTGAGAGATGTTGTTGTGCATGTTGCTCACCCTGGGAGCACGAGACTGCCAGGGGGGAGGGGCAGTCCGCCGAGGCCCTCGAGGCCTCTGGTGATGGGGTTGGGCGGCGAGAGTGGGAAGGGACGGGGGATCGGCTCCGTCAAACACACAACCCTGTATGCCTAGTATTCCCAGAATTTTAAGGAAGGAGATAGAACAGACATGTGGGCCCATATGTCATAACGTCGACCGTACCAGTCAAATAAACGATGTTGACTTTGTAGGCCATGTGGACATGACTAGTGGGCCAACCCTGTAATAATCACAGTTTAGTTTGAGTAAAACGGTCATCAGTGTGAATTGGTAAATTTTAGCAAATTTTTAGTGCAATAGTGATAGGTGTTAGTGTAAAAAATTAAAACAGGTAGTTTTCTTGAACACATACTACCTGAATACTTGTAGTTTTTGGCAATTACTGCATTAGAAAGATAGTCCAACAAATGATTGAGCGAAATTGTTGAATACACTAGGCCACAACCAGCACCGGGATTGTCCTTTGGTACGTACCTAGGTATAGCTGGCAGTGATATGCGTGATGAATACTTAGATGACTTACTGTAGTGGAGTTGACTTGTGATCACTTTGGATGGTCTGCAAGGAAAAACTAGCCATTTCTCTCACTGATCTGCTAAGCATTGGCGGCAAGAGAATGACGCATAGCCAGTATACGTGAACCATCAGTAACGTCATTGCTAACGTGTATTTGCGCTTCTCTGGATCAGAAGCTCTGACTTCAAACGAGTGAGGAGCACGTTAACTACATCATCCTTTTGAAGTCAATGTCTAGCACCCATGCGACCTCTACCTGTATAAATATATGGCCACACCCACAGGCAGCATCAGATCCAAGACATCTGCTGTCTAAACCAACATATAGCTAGCTAGAATGGCCTCCCCTATCAGCCCAGAACTACTCGCTCGCACTCGAGTACACTGATAGATGACCGGTGGATGAGCACACACACGTACTACTCACACACTCACTAGTGTATCACACACACACGTAGTAGTAGTAGTACTAGTACACAGCACTTGAGGCTTGAAGCACACACGGTGGTACTAGAAGGAGGAAATGCCTTGTAATGAAATTGGAATGGCCTGAGTTTTACAACCGGGATGCAGCTCCTTTTATAGGTAGCTGAACCGACTAACTATACGTATGAGCTTACGTCAAGCTCCTAGATTACATCACTGCTGACGACTAGCTTGCTCAGCTTTTACCATAGTAAATTACTACGACTAGTAGTTTCCTTAACTACCAAGGCATGCAGCCGCTACTGCTTTTCTTGCCGACATGCAGCTGCATGTCATTTCCACCTCCTGGCTAAGTAACTGCTACTGCTGCCGCTGTAACCAAGCATGCATAGCCATGCATGCATCGAAGACAGGTTTGACTCAACATCCCCGTCGTCCCTCAAGGTGGCTGCCATCACCGCCGTGCTGGTGCTGGTCATGTTGTCTTCTTCCCCGTGGAAGGCAGCTGCGCAGATGCAGTGCAGCAGGTGCACCGAAGACTGCAACTCTTCGTGTGATGGCTCCAGTAGCAGCGTGAGATGCAGCAGGACCTGCGCCACTCCGACGTTGCAGTGCGCCAAATGCCAGAGATGCATGAACTCTTGCTTAAGCTACTGCCAGTCCACCTGCGTTAATTAACAGCTGAACCGATATTCTTATCGAATTGCTCTTGGAGCTTCGTTTAATAAGCAAAGGTTGCAAGCCGCAGTTATATCTATACATTTATCTTCGTATGTGTAAGTGTTGCTTGTGTCTTCTTGAGTGCCTGTTCATGTATGTTCTGTGTGTGTAGTATGTAAGATATTGCATAATGCTAAAAGGGGATGTTAACTGAAACTGTGAATATTGTACTGATTTGGGCGACAGTAGTACATATAGGCTGATTAACAGCGGTTGCAATACATCGTGTGCACAGGTCGTGCAGTAATGGCTACAATATCGCTACCACTAAGTCAAGACATAGGACGTGGACATCCTTAGCTTAACATCCCCCCGCAGTCTCAGCGTCGACTGGTAAGATGCCGAGGCTGGAGCGGAAGTCATTGAATATTGAAGTGGAGAGGCCCTTGGTAAATATGTCTGCAAATTGCGAAGTAGTTGGAACATGTAGCACTCTGACTTCACCCAGAGCCACCTTCTCACGCACAAAGTGAATGTCAATTTCGATATGCTTTGTCCGGCGGTGCTGCACCGGATTTGCTGACAAGTAACACGCAGAGACATTGTCGCAGTAGACGATCGTGGCTTGCTTGATTGGTTGATGCAGCTCGGCCAACAGTTGGCGAAGCCAGATGGTTTCAGCAACAGCATGGGCCACGGCTCGGTACTCTGCTTCGGCGGAGGAGCGAGAGACTGTTAGCTGCCGCTTTGAGGACCAAGACACCAGATTGTCACCTAGAAAAACACAAAAACCAGAGGTGGAGCGTCGAGTATCTGGGCAACCCGCCCAATCTGCATCTGAATAAGCTGTCAAAGTTAATGGTTTTGAGTTGTTTAGGTGAAGGCCATGATCAGTGGTTCCTTTGAGATATCTGAGGATTCGTTTGATGTGGGTTAGGTGTTCTTCTTTGGGATCATGCATAAATAGGCAAGCTTGCTGGACGGCGTAGGCTATGTCTGGGCGAGTTATGGTGGCATACTGAAGAGCACCTGCAAGGCTACGGTAAAAGGTTGGATCAACGACAGGGGTGCCGGTAGAGGAAAGTTTGCCGCCCGTGTCAGCAGGGGTGCGGGCGATGTGACAGTCCTGCATGCCAGCTTTGGCAATGAGTTCCGAAATGTATTGCCGCTGAGATAAAAAGAGTCCTGATGCAGAACGAGTCACTGAGATGCCGAGGAAGTGATGAAGAGTGCCCAAGTCCTTCATGGCAAATTCAGAACTGAGAGAAGAAATGACATTGTTAAGAAAAGCAGTGCTAGAAGCAGTGAGGATTATGTCATCCACATAAAGAAGAAGGTAGGCAGTGTGGTCGCCATGGTGATAAATGAAAAGGGAGTTATCAGAACGTGAAGGGAGAAAACCAATGGTTTGAATAAATGTAGCAAATCTCTGAAACCAGGCTCGCGGAGCCTGTTTTAGGCCGTAAAGAGACTTTTTGAGCAGGCAAACATGTTGGGGAAGATTTGGGTCCTTGAAACCCTTTGGCTGTTGGCAGTGGACAGTCTCTTTGAGGGTGCCGTGAAGAAAAGCATTAGAGACATCCAGTTGGTGAATAGGCCAAGCAGACGAGACAGCTATTGGAAATACGAGCAATTTACCGAGTGATTTTATTAACAGAAATACTAGATAAAGCATGACTAGTGTAGCAGTGATAAAACAAGCCATGCAATTTGATAAAGAGAAGGTAAACATCATCTGCATGTATGAACTTGAGGTAAACATATCTAGAACAGTCACTAGATGAAGTTGTTTATACGACATAGAGCCTAACATACGTAGGACAGAAACTAGAGCCAAGAACTGTAACAGGACTTCTAACAGAAAGGAGAAGAACACGTACGGCACAGCAGCAGCAGAAGCGCTGGACTTGGGGTCGGTATCCTCGCCTGCCATGTCGTCGAGGAGGTCGTGGACGTCGGGGAAGAAGTCGTCGTCTGGGAAGTAGTCGTCGGCGACCGGATCATCCGTGATGAAGAAGCCAGTAGTCGCGCTGAGCGCTCCCCAAAAACCTTATCACCCTTCTCCCGTACAGGACTCAAAAAGGTGCGGTCTCGGAGGCCTACTGTCCCGACCTGCGGTGCACGCCGCAAACCGGGATGAGGAAAAACATAGCAGCAGCGCAGTGCTCAGGAACTTTGTGGGAAGAGATTTTGGTGCGTCTTGCTGAGAGGAGCGACCTCCCTTATATAGGCGCAAGAGAAGGAGGCGAGAGGGCAGCGTCGGGAGCTGAAGGGACCGAGGAAGACGAAACGAACAGGCATCAACCGAAGAGGCGTGCCGTTCGTATTGAATGTCCACTACAGAAAAATGTTTCAGCTTCCGAGTGACCTTTCGTATACCCGTAGTGTGTGGCAAAAATTTAGACATCGGCTCGGCTCATTGCCGCAACCCGCGTCGCGTCGCGTCGCGTCGTGACGAGGCGTGGCGTGGCGTGGCGTGGCGTGGCGAGGCGGGCGGCGGAGGAGGAGCGCGCGTGGATGTCCCTCTTGTTCTCATGCTCATACAAGTAGGGAAAGAACCTCCCTTATAAGGAGGTCCAACTTCCACTCAACTAGCAATGTGGGACTAAACATTAGTAGTATCCCTTGCCTTGCACAAATAGGCTAAGTGGGCCTCTAGGATTTATTAGGAATTTCTGAAATAGTTATTGGGCTGCCCAAATTGACTAAATTCCAGCAATCCCCCACCCAGATCCCAGAGGCACACAAAATTTGCCTTTGGTTCCAAAACACTGTTTTATATACCGGTACTGCAGTGGAGACTGTTAAGTTGAACTTCCACCTAGAACTCTATGCTACACTAGTAAGCAACTTGAACAGTGGACTGGGCCTTGAACTGCAAGTTTTCTGCGAATCTAGCTTCACATAAAGCCTTGACCGATACGTGGCTACCGTGGGTCTTCCCCGCGGGTGGAGCTTATGCGTCATACTCCGTGACCTTTCATGAGTTTACTAGAGAGAACCCTACTCTCATAGATTGCGACGTTTGACAATCAGACTCATATAGGTGTGTTCTTCAAAAGATGTTCTGCAGGATAACATCTCTGCTTCAAAGAGCCACTTAGAACACATTAAGATATACATCAACCTGCCATGCAGATTAGGAGAGTATTGCATCTTCATGGAGTGGTATTTTAACAGTAGGATACTCTCCTCTCAGTTGACCAACAGCTTGTCTTCCACATCTAATTCACGGGATCTCCGATCACAAAGAATAGGTTACCACTGTGAACAACTCATATTGTGGGTCTCATACCCATCTCCCTCGATGCATTATCTATCACATTACGTGATAGACCCTTAGTAAAAGGATCTGCCAGATTTTTAGACGTTTGGATATAATCCAATGCAATAACTCCGGAGTTTTTCATTTTCCTGACAGACTTTAACCTTCTCTGAACATGTCTTGATGACTTCATGTTATCCTTTGAGCTGTTCACTTTCGTGATCACAGTTTGATTGTCACAGTTCATAAGGATACCCGGTACAGGTTTCTCAACTACCGGCAAGTCATTCAAGAGCCGGCGAAGCCAATCTGCTTCGACCGTAGCTGTATCTAGTGCTGTGAGTTCTGCTTCCATTGTTGACCTCGTTAAGATGGTCTGCTTGCAAGACTTCCAAGAAACAGCGCCACCTCCATGAGTGAATACATAACCGCTCGTGGCCTTTATCTCATCAGCATCTGAGATCCAGTTTGAGTCACTATACCCTTCAAGCACCTTTGGATGCCCAGTGTAGTGAATTCCATAATTCGCAGTGCCTTTCAAATAACGCAAAACTCTCTCTAGAGCTTTCCAATGCACATCTCCTGGTTTTGAAACAAACCGACTCAGTTTGCTAACAGCAAAAGAGATGTCAGGTCTTGTAGCACTGGCTAAGTACATAAGCGAGCCAATAATCTGAGAATACTTCAATTGATCTCTAGCAATTCTTCGATTCTTTCGAAGCAGCACGCTAGCATCATATGGTGTTGGAGAGGGCTTGCAGTCACTATAGCCAAAGCGACTCAAGATCTTTTCCACATAGTGAGATTGAAGCAATGTAATCCCACCATCATCATCTCTCAACAACTTGATGTTCAGAATGACATCAGCCACTCCTAAATCCTTCATCTCAAAACAGCGAGATAGGAAATCCTTGACCTCCTTAATAACATTCAGATTTGTTCCGAAAATCAGTATGTCATCAACATACAAGCAAAGCATAACTCCCTCGCCCCCACCATGGCGATAGTACACACATTTGTCAGCTTCGTTCACAACAAAGCCTGCAGCTGTTAAAGTTCTTTCGAACTTCTCATGCCACTGTTTGGGTGCTTGCTTGAGTCCATACAAAGACTTCAGCAACTTGCACACTTTCCCTTCCTGACCATCTATTACAAACCCATCTGGTTGTTCCATATAAATTTCCTCATCCAACTCTCCATTTAGGAAAGCAGTCTTAACATCCATTTGATGAACGAGAAGACCATGTGAGGCAGCTAGTGAAAGTAGAACTCGAATAGTGGTCAGTCGAGCCACAGGTGAGTAAGTATCAAAGAATCTTCACCTTCCTTTTGGGTATAACCCTTAGCCACGAGCCGAGCCTTGTACTTTTCAATAGTACCATCAGGCCTAAGCTTCTTCTTGAATACCCATTTGCATCCTATAGGTTTGCACCCATAAGGACGATCAGTTATCTCCCAAGTTTCATTCGCCAAGATGGAATCCATCTCGCTACGAACTGCTTCCTTCCAGTAGTCAGCATCTTCAGATGCATAGGCCTCTGAAATAGAACTGGGAGTGTCATCTATGAGATACACAAGAAAATCATCACCAAAGGACTTTGCAGTCCTCTGTCTCTTGCTCCTAGTAGGAACTTCATTGTTCTCCTCCACAGGACTTTCAAAGTGTTCCATCGAAATGGCAGGTTCGGTAATTGTAACTGGTTCCTGATTCGATGAACTAGGCATCTCCTGATTAGATGAGGTAGCCATATCCTTCATGGGAAAGATATCTTCAAAGAAAGTCGCATCATTCGACTCCATGATCGTACCGACATGCATGTCAGGTACCTCAGATTTTACAACCAAGAATCTATAGCCAATGCTATGAAAAGCATATCCCAGGAAAACACAATCCACAGTCTTTGGTCCAAGTTTCCGCTTCTTTGGAATTGGAACATTGACTTTCGCCAAACAACCCCATGTTCGCAGATAAGAGAGTTTTAACCTTTTCTTCTCCCATTCCTCGAATGGAGTTATCTCTTTGTTCTTTGTGGGAACTCGATTTAGGACATGACATGCTGTCAATATCGCCTCCCCCCACCATGCCTTGGAGAGACCCGATGTGTCTAACATGGCGTTAACCAAATCAGTTAGAGTACGGTTCTTTCTTTCGGCCACCCCATTTGACTGAGGTGAGTAGGGAGGCGTCCTCTCATGGATTATACCATGTTCCGCACAAAAAGCATCAAATTCATTGGAAAAATACTCTCCACCACGGTCGGACCTAAGCCTCTTGATTTTTCGATCAAGTTGGTTTTCCACTTCAGCTTTATAGATCTTGAAAAAGTTCAAAGCCTCATCCTTAGATTTCAGAAGATACACACAGCAGTATCTAGTGGAGTCGTCAATTAACGTCATGAAATATTTCTTTCCACCTTTTGTCAAAACACCATTCATTTCACATAGATCTGAATGTATAAGTTCTAGTGGTGCAAGATTTCTCGTCTCCGCAGTCACGTGAGACTTACGAGGTTGCTTAGCTTGCACACACACTTGACACTTAGATCCCTTGACAGTGGTGAAACTAGGGATTAAGTTCAACTTCGCTAGTCGCGACATGCAACCAAAGTTAACATGACAAAGTCGTGAATGCCACACATTTGATTCACTATTGTTGCAAATATGATTAACAACTTTATTGCAAACGTCTGATAAGGATAAACGAAACAGGCCTCCTGACTCATAGCCTTTACCAACAAAGGTTCCATACTTGGATATTACAAATTTATTCGACTCAAAGACAAGCTTATAGCCATCTCTACACAGAAGAGATCCGCTAACAAGATTTTTATTGACGGAGGGGACATAATGCACGTTCTTCAGCCGCACGATCTTCCCCGAAGTAAACTTCAGATCGACCGTGCCAACACCACGAACAGAAGCACTTGAACCGTTGCCCATCAGCACGGTTGAAGTCCCTGCGGTCTGATAAGACGAAAACATGGAAATATCACCGCATACATGCACATTAGCACCCGTGTCAATCAACCAGTCAGGAGAATGACATACTGAAAGAATAGTGGGAAATATACCATACCCAGCATCCTTCATGTCAGTGTCTCCAATGACAACATTAGCGGTCTTGCCGCCTTTCCCAGGATGACGCTTGTCATAGCGATTAGGGCAACTAGGAGCCCAATGATCAGGATCTCCACACACATGACAAGCACCTTTCTTCTTGCCATTCTTCTTCTTGAAGTTCGTGTGTTGCACAGCCTTGTTCTTCCCATCAAACTTTGCTTTACCATCAAACTTGCCCTTGTTCTTGAACTTGTGGGGCTGGAAGTTCTGCTTCTGTACCACATTGGCACTAGATCCTCCCTCAATACCTCGAGCACGTGTGTCCTTTGCTCTCGCCTTTTCTTCCACATCAAGAGTACCAATGAGATCCGGAACGGAAAACTCCTGTCTCTTATGCTTCAGTAAGGTAGCAAAGTTCCTCCATGAAGGAGGAAGCTTAGTGATGATACCCCGGCAACAAACTTGTCCGGTAGGATACAATTGAAGTGCTCAAGTTCTCTAGCAAATGACTGTATCTCATGAGCCTGCTCAACCACGGAGCGCTCTTCAGTCATCCTGTAATCATAGAATTGCTCCATGATGTACAGCTCAGTGCCGGCATCCGAGACCCCAAACTTGGCCTCGAGTGCGTCCCACATATCTTTTCCATTATCAATTGACGCATAAGCATCAACTATGTTCTCTCCAAGAACACTCAAGAGAGCAGCCTTAAACAAGGTATCCATTTTCTGAAAAGCTTGTGCCTGTTGGGCATCTTGCTCTCCTTCAGGTTTGCCAAGAGTGGCGTCATAGCAACTCATGGTTTGAAACCATAAGACTGCTCTCACGCGCCACCTCTTATAGTGGATACCCTCAAACATAGGAGGTCTCATGGAAGCAGCAAAACCACTTGGGGTAAATTGCCTATAATAAGGTTTTTGGATTGTTGGAAATATGAGCAATTTACCGAATGATTTTATTAACAGAAATAGTAGATAAAGCACGACTAAATAGCAATATAAAGCAAGTCATGCAATCTGACAGAGAGAAGGTAAACATCATCTGCATGTATGAACTTGAGGTAAACACATCTAGAACAGTCACTAGATGAAGTTGTTATACGACATAGAACCTAACATACGTAGGACAGAAACTAGAGCCAAGAACTGTAGCAGGACTTCTAACAGAAAGGAGAAGAACACGTACGGCACAGCAGCAGCAGAAGCGCTGGACTTGGGGTCGGTGTCCTCGCCTGCCATGTCGTCGAGGAGGTCGTGGACGTCGGGGAAGAAGTCGTCGTCTGGGAAGTAGTCGTCGGCGACCGGATCGTCCGTGATGAAGAAGCCAGTAGTCGCGCTGAGCGCTCCCCAAAAACCTTATCACCCTTCTCCCGTACAGGACTCAAAAAGGTGCGGTCTCGGAGGCCTACTGTCCCGACCTGCGGTGCATGCCGCAAGCCGGGATGAGGAAGAACGTAGCAGCAGCGCAGTGCTCAGGAACTTTGTGGCGAGAGGAGGAAGAGATTTTGGTGCGTCTTGCTGAGAGGAGCGACCTCCCTTATATAGGCGCAAGAGAAGGAGGCGAGAGGGCAGCGTCGGGAGCTGAAGGGACCGAGGGAGACGAAACGAACAGGCACCAACCAAAGAGGCACGCCATTCGGATTGAATGTCCACTACAGAAAAATGTTTCAGCTTCCGAGTGACCTTTCGTATACCCGTAGTGCGTGGCAAAAATTTAGACATCGGCTCGGCTCATTCCCGCAACCCGCGTCGCGTCGCGTCGTGACGAGGCGTGGCGTGGCGTGGCGAGGCGGGTGGCGGAGGAGGAGCGCGCGTGGATGTCCCTCTTGTTCTCATGCTCATACAAGTAGGGAAAGAACCTCCCTTATAAGGAGGTCCAACTCCCACTCAACTAGCAATGTGGGACTAAACATTAGTAGTATCCCTTGGCTTGCACAAATGGGCTAAGTGGGCATCTAGGATTTATTAGGAATTTCTGAAATAGTTATTGGGCTGCCCAAATAGACTAAATTCCAGCAATCCCCCACCAGATCCCAGAGGCACATAGAAATTTGCCTTTGGTTCCAAAACACTGTTTTATATACCGGTACTGCAGTGGAGACTGTTAAGTTGAACTTCCACCTAGAACTCTATGCTACACTAGTAAGCAACTTGAACAGTGGACTGGGCCTTGAACTGCAAGTTTTCTGCGAATCTAGCTTCACATAAAGCCTTGACCGATACGTGGCTACCGTGGGTCTTCCCCGCGGGTGGAGCTTATGCGTCATACTCCGTGACCTTTCATGAGTTTACTAGAGAGAACCCTACTCTCATAGATTGCGACGTTTGACAATCAGACTCATATAGGTGTGTTCTTCAAAAGATGTTCTGCAGGATAACATCTCTGCTTCAAAGAGCCACTTAGAACACATTAAGATATACATCAACCTGCCATGCAGATTAGGAGAGTATTGCATCTTCATGGAGTGGTATTTTAACAGTAAGGATACTCTCCTCTCAGTTGACCAACAGCTTGTCTTCCACATCTAATTCACGGGATCTCCGATCACAAAGAATAGGTTACCACTGTGAACAACTCATATTGTGGGTCTCATACCCATCTCCCTCGATGCATTATCTATCACATTACGTGATAGACCCTTAGTAAAAGGATCTGCCAGATTTTTAGACGTTTGGATATAATCCAATGCAATAACTCCGGAGTTTTTCATTTTCCTGACAGACTTTAACCTTCTCTGAACGTGTCTTGATGACTTCATGTTATCCTTTGAGCTGCTCACTTTCGTGATCACAGTTTGATTGTCACAGTTCATAAGGATACCCGGTACAGGTTTCTCAACTACCGGCAAGTCATTCAATAGCCGGCGAAGCCAATCTGCTTCGACCGTAGCTGTATCTAGTGCTGTGAGTTCTGCTTCCATAGTTGACCTCGTTAAGATGGTCTGCTTGCAAGACTTCCAAGAAACAGCGCCACCTCCATGAGTGAATACATAACCGCTCGTGGCCTTTATCTCATCAGCATCTGAGATCCAGTTTGAGTCACTATACCCTTCAAGCACCTTTGGATGCCCAGTGTAGTGAATTCCATAATTCGCAGTGCCTTTCAAATAACGCAAAACTCTCTCTAGAGCTTTCCAATGCACATCTCCCGGTTTTGAGACAAACCGGCTCAGCTTGCTAACAGCAAAAGAGATGTCAGGTCTTGTAGCACTGGCTAAGTACATAAGCGAGCCAATAATCTGAGAATACTTCAATTGATCTCTAGCAATTCTTCGATTCTTTCGAAGCAGCACGCTAGCATCATATGGTGTTGGAGAGGGCTTGCAGTCACTATAGCCAAAGCGACTCAAGATCTTTTCCACATAGTGAGATTGAAGCAATGTAATCCCACCATCATCATCTCTCAACAACTTGATGTTCAGAATGACATCAGCCACTCCTAAATCCTTCATCTCAAAACAGCGAGATAGGAAATCCTTGACCTCCTTAATAACATTCAGATTTGTTCCGAAAATCAGTATGTCATCAACATACAAGCAAAGCATAACTCCCTCGCCCCCACCATGGCGATAGTACACACATTTGTCAGCTTCGTTCACAACAAAGCCTGCAGCTGTTAAAGTTCTTTCGAACTTCTCATGCCACTGTTTGGGTGCTTGCTTGAGTCCATACAAAGACTTCAGCAACTTGCACACTTTCCCTTCCTGACCATCTATTACAAACCCATCTGGTTGTTCCATATAAATTTCCTCATCCAACTCTTCATTCAGGAAAGCAGTCTTAACATCCATTTGATGAACGAGAAGACCATGTGAGGCAGCTAGTGAAAGTAGAACTCGAATAGTGGTCAGTCGAGCCACATGTGAGTAAGTATCAAAGAAATCTTCACCTTCCTTTTGGGTATAACCCTTAGCCACGAGCCGAGCCTTGTACTTTTCAATAGTACCATCAGGCCTAAGCTTCTTCTTGAATACCCATTTGCATCCTATAGGTTTGCACCCATAAGGACGATCAGTTATCTCCCAAGTTTCATTCGCCAAGATGGAATCCATCTCGCTACGAACTGCTTCCTTCCAGTAGTCAGCATCTTCGGATGCATAGGCCTTTGAAATAGAACTGGGAGTGTCATCTATGAGATACACAAGAAAATCATCACCAAAAGACTTTGCAGTCCTCTGTCTCTTGCTCCTAGTAGGAACTTCATTGTTCTCCTCCACAGGACTTTCAAAGTGTTCCATCGAAATGGCAGGTTCGGTAATTGTAGCTGGTTCCTGATTCGATGAACTAGGCATCTCCTGATTAGATGAGGTAGCCATATCCTTCATGGGAAAGATATCTTCAAAGAAAGTCGCATCATTCGACTCCATGATCGTACCGACATGCATGTCAGGTACCTCAGATTTTACAACCAAGAATCTATAGCCAATGCTATGAAAAGCATATCCCAAGAAAACACAATCCACAGTCTTTGGTCCGAGTTTCTGCTTCTTTGGAATTAGAACATTGACTTTCGCCAAACAACCCCATGTTCACAGATAAGAGAGTTTTAACCTTTTCTTCTCCCATTCCTCGAATGGAGTTATCTCTTTGTTCTTTGTGGGAACTCAATTTAGGACATGACATGCTGTCAATATCGCCTCCCCCCACCATGCCTTGGAGAGACCCGATGTGTCTAACATGGCGTTAACCAAATCAGTTAGAGTACGGTTCTTTCTTTCGGCCACCCCATTTGACTGAGGTGAGTAGGGAGGCGTCCTCTCATGGATTATACCATGTTCCGCATAAAAAGCATCAAATTCATTGGAAAAATACTCTCCACCACGGTCGGACCTAAGCCTCTTGATTTTCCGATCAACTTGGTTTTCCACTTGAGCTTTATAGATCTTGAAAAAGTCCAAAGCCTCATCCTTAGATTCCAGAAGATACACACAACAGTATCTAGTGGAGTCGTCAATTAATGTCATGAAATATTTCTTTCCACCTTTTGTCAAAACACCATTCATTTCATATAGATCTGAATGTATAAGTTCTAGTGGTGCAAGATTTCTCGTCTCCGCAGTCATCTGAGACTTACGAGGTTGCTTAGCTTGCACACACACTTGACACTTAGATCCCTTGAGAATGGTGAAACTAGGGATTAAGTTCAACTTCGCTAGTCGCGACATGCAACCAAAGTTAACATGACAAAGTCGTGAATGCCACACATTTGATTCACTATTGTTGCAAATATGATTAACAACTTTATTGCAAACGTCTGATAAAGATAAACGAAACAGGCCTCCTGACTCATAGCCTTTACCAACAAAGGTTCCATACTTGGATATTACAAATTTATTCGACTCAAAGACAAGCTTACAGCCATCTCTACAGAAAAGAGATCCGCTAACAAGATTTTTATTGACGGAGGGGACATAATGCACGTTCTTCAGCCGCACGATCTTCCCCGAAGTAAACTTCAGATCGACCGTGCCAACACCACAAGCAGAAGCACTTGAACCGTTGCCCATCAGCACGGTTGAAGTCCCTGCGGTCTGATAAGACGAAAACATGGAAATATCACCGCATACATGCACATTAGCACCCGTGTCAATCAACCAGTCAGGAGAATGACATACTGAAAGAATAGTGGGAAATATACCATACCCAACATCCTTCATGCCAGTGTCTCCAATGACAACATTAGCGGTCTTGCCGCCTTTCCCAGGATGACGCTTGTCATAGCGATTAGGGCAACTAGGAGCCCAATGATCAGGATCTCCACACACATGACAAGCACCTTTCTTCTTGCCATTCTTCTTCTTGAAGTTCGTGTGTTGCACAGCCTTGTTCTTCCCATCAAACTTTGCTTTACCATCAAACTTGCCCTTGTTCTTGAACTTGTGGGGCTGGAAGTTCTGCTTCTGTACCACATTGGCACCAGATCCTCCCTCAATACCTCGAGCACGTGTGTCCTTTGCTCTCGCCATTTCTTCCACATCAATAGTGCCAATGAGATCCGGAACGGAAAACTCCTGTCTCTTATGCTTCAGTAAGGTAGCAAAGTTCCTCCACGAAGGAGGAAGCTTAGTGATGATACCCCCGGCAACAAACTTGTCCGGTAGGATACAGTTGAAGTGCTCAAGAGCTCTAGCAAATGACTGTATCTCGTGAGCCTGCTCAACCACGGAGCGCTCTTTAGTCATCCTGTAATCATAAAATTGCTCCATGATGTACAGCTCAGTGCCGGCATCCGAGACCCCAAACTTGGCCTCGAGTGCGTCCCACATATCTTTTCCATTATCAATTGACGCATAAGCATCAACTATGTTCTCTCCAAGAACACTCAAGAGAGCAGCCTTAAACAAGGTATCCATTTTCTGAAAAGCTTGTGCCTGTTGGGCATCTTGCTCTCCTTCAGGTTTGCCAAGAGTGGCGTCATAGCAACTCATGGTTTGAAACCATAAGACTGCTCTCACGCGCCACCTCTTATAGTGGATACCCTCAAACATAGGAGGTCTCATGGAAGCAGCAAAACCACTTGGGGTAAATTGCCTATAATAAGGTTTATGGATTGTTGGAAATATGAGCAATTTACCGAGTGATTTTATTAACAGAAATAGTAGATAAAGCATGACTAGTGTAGCAGTGATAAAACAAGCCATGCAATTTGATAAAGAGAAGGTAAACATCATCTGCATGTATGAACTTGAGGTAAACATATCTAGAACAATCACTAGATGAAGTTTTTATACGACATAGAGCCTAACATACGTAGGACAGAAACTAGAGCCAAGAACTGTAACAGGACTTCTAACAGAAAGGAGAAGAACACGTACGGCACAGCAGCAGCAGAAGCGCTGGACTTGGGGTCGGTGTCCTCGCCTGCCATGTCGTCGAGGAGGTCGTGGACGTCGGGGAAGAAGTCGTCGTCTGGGAAGTAGTCGTCGGCGACTGGATCGTCCGTGATGAAGAAGCCAGTAGTCGCGCTGAGCGCTCCCCAAAAACCTTATCACCCTTCTCCCGTACAGGACTCAAAAAGGTGCGGTCTCGGAGGCCTACTGTCCCGACCTGCGGTGCATGCCGCAAGCCGGGATGAGGAAGAACGTAGCAGCAGCGCAGTGCTCAGGAACTTTGTGGCGAGAGGAGGAAGAGATTTTGGTGCGTCTTGCTGAGAGGAGCGACCTCCCTTATATAGGCGCAAGAGAAGGAGGCGAGAGGGCGGCGTCGGGAGCTGAAGGGACCGAGGGAGACGAAACGAACAGGCACCAACCAAAGAGGCGCGCCATTCGGATTGAATGTCCACTACAGAAAAATGTTTCAGCTTTCGAGTGACCTTTCGTATACCCGTAGTGCGTGGCAAAAATTTAGACATCGGCTCGGCTCATTCCCGCAACCCGGAACCCGCAACCCGCGTCGCGTCGCGTCGGGACGAGGCGTGGCGTGGCGTGGCGAGGCGGGCGGCGGAGGAGGAGCGCGCGTGGATGTCCCTCTTGTTCTCATGCTCATACAAGTAGGGAAAGAACCTCCCTTATAAGGAGGTCCAACTCCCACTCAACTAGCAATGTGGGACTAAACATTAGTAGTATCCCTTGCCTTGCACAAATGGGCTAAGTGGGCCTCTAGGATTTATTAAGAATTTCTGAAATAGTTATTGGGCTGCCCAAATAGACTAAATTCCAGCAATCCCCCACCAGATCCCAGAGGCACACAGAAATTTGCCTTTAGTTCCAAAACACTGTTTTATATACCGGTACTGCAGTGGAGACTGTTAAGTTGAACTTCCACCTAGAACTCTATGCTACACTAGTAAGCAACTTGAACAGTGGACTGGGCTTTGAACTGCAAGTTTTCTGCGAATCTAGCTTCACATAAAGCCTTGACCGATACGTGGCTACTGTGGGTCTTCCCCGCGGGTGGAGCTTATGCGTCATACTCCGTGACCTTTCATGAGTTTACTAGAGAGAACCCTACTCTCATAGATTGCGACGTTTGACAATCAGACTCATATAGGTGTGTTCTTCAAAAGATGTTCTGCAGGATAACATCTCCGCTTCAAAGAGCCACTTAGAACACATTAAGATATACATCAACCTGCCATGCAGATTAGGAGAGTATTGCATCTTCATGGAGTGGTATTTTAACAGTAAGGATACTCTCCTCTCAGTTGACAAACAGCTTGTCTTCCACATCTAATTCACGGGATCTCCGATCAGAAAGAATAGGTTACCACTGTGAACAACTCATATTGTGGGTCTCATACCCATCTCCCTCAATGCATTATCTATCACATTGCGTGATAGACCCTTAGTAAAAGGATCTGCCAGATTTTTAGACGTTTGGATATAGTCTAATGCAATAACTCCGGAGTTTTTCATTTTCCTGACAGACTTTAACCTTCTCTGAACATGTCTTGATGACTTCATGTTATCCTTTGAGCTGTTCACTTTCGTGATCACAGTTTTATTGTCACAGTTCATAAGGATACCCGGTACAGGTTTCTCAACTACCGGCAAGTCATTCAATAGCCGGCGAAGCCAATCTGCTTCGACCGTAGCTGTATCTAGTGCTATAAGTTCTGCTTCCATACTTGACCTCGTTAAGATGGTCTGCTTGCAAGACTTCCAAGAAACAGCGCCACCTCCATGAGTGAATACATAACCGCTCGTGGAGCTTCGTTTAATAAGCAAAGGTTGCAAGCCGCAGTTATATCTATACATTTTATCTTCGTATGTGTAAGTGTTGCTTGTGTCTTCTTGAGTGCCTGTTCATGTATGTTCTGTGTGTGTAGTATGTAAGATATTGCATAATTACATATCACTTGTAAGCTGTCACGCTGATCGCATATATATATACTCTTGCGCTAAGCTGCACTGTACTTATATTTTCTACTAATAAATATTGGAGTTGATGGTGAGTTAAAATCCGTGAACATTTCGAAAACCACCAAAACTAGAAAAAATTCATAAAAAGCACAAATTTCAAAAACATTCACCAATTTGACAAAAAATAACGGCATACAATATGGAATAAAAAACAATACGAATTTGGAAAAAGTTCCAATTTTTAAAAAAATATCAAAAAGTTGGAAAAAACATGAAAACAAAGATCATGAAATTGAGAAAAAGTTCACGGATTTTAATAAAGTACACAAAATTGGAAAAAGTTGTTGGATTTGGAAAACGCTCACGCAATTGAAAAAACATTATAAATTTTAAAACTGTGCACAAATTTGTACAAAGTACGTCGATTTAGAAAAATGTTCACAATTTGAATAAAATTCATTGATTAGAAATTAAGTTCATGAATTTGAGAAAAAAATCCATGATTTGAATAAAAGTGCACAGTTTTGAAAATAGTTCATGCTTTTGAAAAACAAAGTTCACTAATTTCCAAAAGACAATGAATTTAAAAAAAACATAGATTCAACTAAAGTTCATGGATTTGAAAAAAATGTTCACCAATTTCGAAAAGGTTCACGGATTAGAAAACGTTCACGAATTTTAAACACTTCAACGAATTTGATGAATTAATTCATTTTTTTAAATGCACAGTTTTGAAGGGGAAATAAATGAAATAGAAAAAGTAAAAGGAAAATAAAAATGAATTAAAAATCAAAAGCAAAAAATAATCCTAAAAAATAAAACCTAAAAGAAAAACAAAGAACAAAGAAGAAACCAACTTCCCAAAACCTGGCTGCATCAGTGGCTCCCGAACCTGCAAGCACGCTGCGAGCATAGTGTGAACAAGGAAAAAACCGAAAATGGGCCGAGTCCACTATGGAGAGGGGTGTGTGCCAATTGGAGAAATGCACTCTAACCGGCGTTGATGGTGCCGAATAGGGTTTGCGCCAAAGATGCCAATTAGGAGCTCCTCACAAACTCGTCTCATGTTTATGTTGACAAGACCCGTTGGTTGTGGTCATGGGCCAATTATTGTATATCACACAATTTTGTCATTTTAGCGCAGGCCATGGTCATGCGACTTCTACAGGCCTAAAAATAAAATCGAGTAGGCCTATGTGGGTCACCCTTACGTTCATTATTATTTCATGGGAGCACGAGGTCGCGTGCTAACGCTCGCCCTGTAATCAGTGACCCTTAGCCTAGGGTGCAGGTGATCAGCGTCCGCGTGAGCGCAAACGTCCGCGACAACCAAAAACTGACTAGTCCACGTTGCTTTAATTTTCATGCGTGCTTCATTTTGCTCCTGCGGACAGATGCGGACGCACGAACATCGTCTGCTTGCATGCCTAACTTGGGTGAAAATAGCGTTTATTCGTTGCCTGGTTCGCTGCCATCAGCCGCTCGCCTAGACTCATTTGTTTTCTTGTTTTTATGCTGCTGGCGTGTTGTCCTCTACAAAAACCGGCTATCGGTTTGTCAAATTCTAAAAATGTTCACAAAATTTTAAAAGTTCATGAATTCCAAAAAATATCAGTTAGTTCAAAAAATTAATGTATGTGAATTCTAAAAAATTACGAATTTGAAAAAATATTCGCTAATACAGCTTTGAATGTTTGTGATTTTAAAATTTTCACATAGAAATAAATCTTGAATTTGAAAATATGTTCCCGAATTTTAAAAAATTATTATTATTATTTTTATATGTTCATATATTAAAAACGCGAAAACCAGAAAAATGAAAACGAGTAAAGGAAGAAAAAAACGAAACTGAATAGAAAATCAGCTACAAACAACCCTTAATTACTGTAATGAGAACTAGAGCAGGGACTCTACGGTAGCATTCTGTGTTGTATTCTATGTCTACGTCGAGTAGAATGTATTGTGTACCCAGATCCGCCCAATCACAAAATCAAGAGTGGCTCAAGTATCCAACTTAGAACTATGCAACAAGCACATGTTACTTTACAAACATATCAATGATAACTGGAGACTCCTTTGTCGGTTCAACATTTATTTTTATATTTTTTTGCATTATTTACTTTTGCTCGCACTCTACTCAAAATCATTACAACCTTCCGCATTCATTTTACTTGGCATCTGCAACTAAGTTGCAGCCACATTTTCACATGTCTATGTAAGGGATAAGGTCCAATTTATGTGCTCCCTGTGGGATCGATACTCTCACTTCCAAAAGGCTACAACTAAACCCTATGTATTTGTAGGTTGTTGGAATACGCTAAATGCATCAACTGTCACTATTTGCTTTATTTGTTTCATTTTTTTTCTTCTTAGAGGGTAATACCATTGCCAGCAATTCATTCTTTCTAAAAGAACTTCATTTTTTTTTGGTTTTGATTTTAGTTTATTTCATTTTATCTCTACCACCAACTCATTAGTTCTTATGATTTGTTTTCGAGAAAATTCCTCTATTACGTGCTTATTCTTGCTTATTATAAAAAAACACACAATCTCTGTGTGAGTTGTATGCAAATTTTGTAATTATTTGTTTTAGTTTCTTTCATTTTCTTTCTTATTAAAGGGTAATACCAATTCCACAAATTCATACTTCCTCTGAAAACTTCATTATTTTATTTTTTAGGTTTTATTTAATTTTATTTCTTCTTTAAGGCTAGTACAAGTGCCACCAAAACATTTGTTCTTTGCAAAATAATTTTTACTAAAATTCCTCTGTTATATAATTATTCTTGCATAATATAAAAAGGGCAACTTCTACGTAAATTGTTTGCAAATTTTCTTATTTTTTATTTCTATATTCTTGAAGGGTAATTTCAATGCCAGTAAGTTATTCTTAGTTGGAAAACTTTTTTTAGTTTTTAGTTTATTTTGTGTCTTTTCCAAGGGTAAGAGCAATGTCAGCAATTCCTCTCAAGAAACTTCCTTTTTTGCGAAAATTCCACTATTATATGCTTATTCTTGCATAATAATTAAAAACAATTTATATGTTATTTGGGAATAAGAAGGCTCAATAAACTAGAAGTTTTTGTATTATAGTTGAGTAATATTATTTTCCTTTTAAATTTTGTGTTTGTTTAATTTAGGGTTAATCTAGTTCTATGATTCATTTTCCTTTACATAGAAATGTTTTCTTCTCTGTTTTTCTTCAAATTTTCTATCAGATATCTATGAGACGTGTGAGGCAAAAGAAGAAGAAATTACTCTGTGTTGATTACCTGACCGGAACTATACGTATGGAGCGACTCATCCGAAATCACAGGCACCATAAGTATAATTAGCAATTAAAGCACTTGTACATGCTACATGCATCAATGGCGGGGGCAGAAAAGTAACCGAGGAATTAACCGTCCTGCATGAGTGCATGATAGTCAAAATCGACTTGCCCGCATCCTGTTGCACAAAATCGACCGACCAAGAATTTAGGTAAGTCATTTTTTGTTTAGATGACTGTTTTCTGTCTATATGATCTAAATGAATGAATGTTAGATAAAAAACTGATTTGCCCAAATTCTGAATTCATTCGCCTAACGTCTAGGCGGTCCCTTTTGTAAAACGTACCTAGATGTAGGGTTTTCGATTTTATTTACCAGCTCCCACTTGACCAATCTAGAATGGAGAACAATCAGAACAAGAACTGGCGAGCTGTTGTGTGCCCGCGCCGGCAGGCTTGAGCACATCAATGATGCATTTGCGGCGGAGGCTATGACCATGGCCCATGCCATTACCACTGCCTCTGACCTCAGGATCGTTCAAGCTGAATTTGAAACTGATTCTCAACTATTGGCGGAGGCCCTGGACTTGAGCAATGTGGACTCATCAGCCTATGCGGCAGTCATTGAGGACATGAAATATCAGCTTAAACTCTGGTTCTCCAAATATTCTATCTTGGTGTGTAGGCATAGTGCAAACACCATAGCGCATGAGCTCGCCGTAAACCAAACCACTTTGTTGAGTGGGACTCTGATGTACCTGCCCATGTGGGCGAATGTGTCTTGGGCGATATGCCTAGACCCAGTTAGGTTATAAAGCTCCGCTTTCCCTTAAAATAAATCTAGAACGGAGGTGGTACTAAACAAGTCCTTCCACCAGCTCCCTCCTGACCAATCTGGAGCATCCATTCGATATCCAACGGCCCGTGGTAATTATTGTCAAAGTTTGACCATAAAATGAACTAATAAAATATAATCTCTATGGCAGAAAATATATTATGTGAATTCTCTTTTGAATGCAAATCTTCAATGATATACTTTTTGTATTATATAAATATTACATGTGACTGCGCTATATGGATGATTAACTTTTGATCCAAAATACTAGTAGTAGGTCTAATAAACCTTAACGAGGGAGTATGCAAGTAGCCGACATGATCTACACCGAGCTACACGTCCATCGACCCTTGAATCACGGGCACGTTGTCGTCTTCTTTATCAGCCCCACGTGTTGTCCATTACGAAATCAAGTGTGTCCAATTTAGGAGCCACGTCGTGTACCAGACGGCGCATGCACGCATGTGCCAGAGCATCTTCTCTGCATATGAGGCTAGTTAGCACAATGAAACAAGTAGTCGTGTTCCACGCCTGCATGTGTGACAGCATCTTATCTTCTCTCGTGCTTGTCTCATGCATGTGGGAGCATCCTATCCCATCTTCTCTTGTGATAGATCTTCCCTATAAATAGGCCAAAGTGTTATGCAAATACTCATATCAGTCAAGTTCAGAGTTAGCTCAAGGTCCATTTAGCTGGTGAGTAGTGTTGGGTATATATTCCATATTTCCATTTCCATATGCTTTCTGTCAATAAGTTTCTCTGTATCCATCGTCCTCATGCAGAGGCCGGGGTTATCCTCCTTTTCGAAAAAAGCTATATGACTAGCATTATGTTATTTTGATCTGTAGTCTGAACCAAAAAAGGAAGATGATTTGGTGAACTATTTGGGCCAACTGTTGTTGTCATTTGTAGTCTGAACTGAACTATTTTAATCAATTGTTTACAGCTCACGGAATCAAGGATGAGCTGCGCCGCCCCAAAAGCCCCCGCCGGAGAGGAGAAGAAGACGTCATGGCCGGAGGTAGTGGGAAAGTCCATCGAGGAGGCCAAGGAGATCATCCTTAAGGACATGCCTGACGCCGACATCGATGTCCTTCCTGCTGGCTCGGCGGCGACCCTCGACTTCAGGACCAACCGTGTCCGCATCATCGTCGACACTGTCTCGACCACCCCTTCCATTGGTTAGCAAGCTTTGTGAGCGAGAGACAAAATGGATGCACTTATGCATGCTGATGAATAAGTAGTTTCAGTAATCATGGATGAATAAATACACGCTGACCAATGGCGTGTGTCGATGTACTTATGGTTCAATGGACTTGACCAGTTATTTTTAATATATGAGATGTCGGCTTGTTGTTCATGTGTTTAATAAAATGCTCATGAAATATGCATACTGTGGGCATGTTGCTGGATTATTTCAACAACTTAGACCTGATGGTGTCATTAGAATGAAATATGCTAATCACACCTTAATCTACTTAGAGAAGAACTTGAGCCCCATGAGATATCTTAAATGGATTCTTTCGTGCTTTGGACAAACTTCTGAGATGAGAATTTGTTTTAGTGTGACCCCGTGCCTATCAACATTATTGTTGATGAGGCTTAACCTTTTCCTCAAACCCTTTGCCGACAAATAAGAAACATGACCCCGTGCCTATCAACATTATTGCTGATGAAAGAACTAGATTTTTCAGAAGATTTATGGATAGAGGATGCTGTTTTAGGTGACAAGCTAGTACTCCATGTTATACGATTTATCTTTGTGTAAGCATATCTCTGTAGCTAGAGTGCTAGGCACTAATGCCACTGCTCTAAAATTTAGAAGGAATATATATGCTGATACTGCTGGGCTGTGGCATCAATTACTTGCTGATTGTGAAGGTTTTTGTGTGGGAAATAAGCAAGATTCATAGTAGATGGATTTTAGAGACGAACGGGGTATTTTTGAGTATTCTATGTATATAGCTTTGAAAGCTCGGCAAATGAAGCGACCTTGTAGAAAATGTTGGTATGTAAAAGTTCTACTGAAGATCAAAGTATTTCTTTGGTGAACATTCGGAAGTAGTATCCTAACCAGAGATAATAAGAATCATATATAGTCGTAGTGTGGTGCAGGAAAATTGTCCTTTTTTTGCAGTAGAAAAGAGTCAGGGAATCATATCTTCTTTATGAGTTTGGTTGCTCGTTATATTTGGAACACTGCATGGTGTGCCTTTTGTTTGGATATAGTTCTTGTTAGCATGGAGGGACACTTGTGATCAGGTGATGAGTTTCAGGGGTAAAGATAGGAATCTGGTTTCTGCTGGGGTAGCGGCAATTATTTGGTATATTTGGAAAAGAAAAGGAGTGATGCTTGCTTCAGAAATATTTCCCCTATGGATCCCAGCTTTGGGAGTAGTTAGTAAAGTTGCATACTGGATGTCTGGTCTAGCTAGCAAAGAATCGACTTTCCCTTAAGAAAAAACAAAACAGAGAATTGACTTGTGCAATCTGCAGGTAGCAGTAGCAGGGACGTGCAAAGAACTGAATGAAGATTGAAAAGTTTCGAGCTACGTTGGAAGTTAATTGTGCGATGAGCTTCTTCTAAATGACAGCCACTTGCAGAAAAAGAGATTGATTGGTTTTGTAATAATAGACTAAGTAAAGGTGTTGGAGTGAGTTGATCTGTTACAAGGATAGCTTTGCTTTGCTTTGGCTGAGAGACATCGTTGTTGCTCTGTTTTGCATGTTATTATATGGGAGGGTGTTTGTTTTTCTTAGCTGAACCAGACAAGCCTGAGGGTGCATTATCATATTTGTACTGACTGAAATTCGGGGCTTTGGTACTTCAGAAAATATTTATTACTGCAGTTCTACATAGATCATGTTTCTATTACATAGTACTACAAATGCAAAGGGTGCTACAGTTTGGTGCTGGTGAGGTCCGTCTCGGCCGCGACTCTCTCTCTCTCCACCACCCAAAGGACAAGCCGTCGTCTGCCGTCTCCATGGAATGGACCTCGCCACCTCCAGGTCCCACAGGGGGGGGGGGGGCATCATTCCTCCGCGGCTGTTCAGAGTGCGTGCATCATGGTGCCAGGCAGAGCAAGCCCATGGCGTCCTGGAGGCAGCACCGATCTGCCTCTCGCTCTTGTGTTCCGTCTCCTTCCATTAATCCTCTATATCTCAGTGGTGATGTCTCAGTCACTGCACGGAAGGTGTTTGACAAAATTAATGACCAAGTAAGATAACTGTGGCTTTCATAGTTCGAGTACTTTGTCTTTTCCTTTCTCTCTTTAATGTACTGTAATGTGAGTCTGACATTTCAAAAGTCGTGAGTGACAGCGCCGAGGCGGCTCCACCTTCATGGTGCGAACGCCGGCAGCTGCATATGCCGTCGTGCTGTGTCGATGATGCCACAGTAGTGCTGGAGGACGAGCCCTGAGCCTGTTACAAGAAATGGAGACTGCTTTATGGACGCCCTTGAGTTACTTGATGAAATTGCACAGGAGAGAAGAGAGACTGTGGTCGACCACAACAATGACACTATTGACAGGTGCGTAACAACTTGCTTGTCTTCACTTTCTTCCTAAAATTTTCCATGTGTGGATTAATGTAGTTTGAGGATGCATAGTTTGTAGCATGTCCGGCTCCCCACCACCCGTAGAGCGCACCTGCTGCTCTGTCCCGCCTCGACCGTCGGCCCCTTCCTATAGCGTTAGGGCTGCTCACATCCACCTCAAGGCACTGCCTCCTTCCACGTCCACCCCATGACCTCTGCCACGGCTCCAGCGCCCGGATTTGGAACCATGACAGCTATCTGATCTGCAACCAAACCAAGGCATACAGGGGCGCATCTGCTAAAGGGGACGTTTTAGTGTTCAGGCATGATGATGATTAAATAGCTTGTCCTGGCGGATTATGTTCAAGTGGAGACAACATGTGGTGCACATCGAAAGTACTACTAGTCCAAACTAGATCAAGTTTGGATTAGTAGTATACTTTTGACATGCACCACATATTGCCTCCACTTGAACCTAATCCACCTTCATTTGACACACTGTTATGGACATAATGATGTAAACCTTATAACTGATATTGTACCCAATATTTGTACGATGGCGCATAAATACACTAAAAATAAAAAAATAAAAAAGAATACTAGTAGCGATGGAGAGAAAACACGCTGCTGTGCGAATGCGGTAAACGTCTTGCCGATCCAGGCTGACGTGTTGCGTGTTAAATAGAGGGGTGCGAGCCCTAATACGCGTACAGATTGGTTGGAGAGATTACATCTTGGGAGAGAAGAATACAAGAGATAAAACAAGATAAAACTGCAAGAGTATCCCGTATAACTACTTCTCCTCCGGTGGTTATCCTCCTTGCTGTACACGCTAACCATATCACGCATATATGTTTAACATCCTCCCTTAATCACAACTTCATCAAGTTGAGATTATACTTGAAGGCTTCAAAACTTTTTGTGGGAAGAGCTTTGGTAAAACCATCTGCAACTTGGTCTTGGGAGTGAATAAACCGAATGTCTAAGAGTTTGTTTGCAACTCTCTCACGGACAAAATGAAAATCTATCTCAATATGTTTAGTTCTAGCATGAAAAACTGGATTTGCTGATAAATAGGTAGCACCTAGATTATCACACCATAGACATGGAACTTTAGTGTTTTTCATACCTAGTTCCTTCAAAATTGACTGCACCCATATGATCTCTGCGGTTGCATTGGCCAATGCTTTATATTCTGCTTCTGTGCTAGATCTAGAGACTGTGGCTTGTTTCCTTGCACTCCAAGAAATCAAATTAGGTCCAAAGAACACTGCAAAACCACCAGTTGAGCGTCTATCATCTAAGCACCCTGCCCAGTCTGAGTCAGAGAAAGCACTGATAAGTGTGGAGGATGACTTGCTAAAATTCAAACCAATGATTAATGTATTTTTCACATATCTCACTATGCGTTTTGCAGCAGTCAAGTGAACTGTAGTAGGTGCATGAAGGAATTGACATACTTTGTTAACAGCAAATGAGATATCTGGTCGTGTCAATGTCAAGTACTGAAGAGCACCTACCAGGCTTCTGTACTTTGTACTATTTTCTGAGTCCAGAAGTTCTCCTTCAGCAAGAGATAATTTTTCTATGCTAGATAAAGGAGTGGGTGCAGGCTTACAACTTTGCAGACCAGCCTTTTTCACTAAGTCAGCTGCATACTTTTCTTGAGAGAGATGAAGGCCATCCTTGTGCTGCTTAACCTCAATACCAAGAAAGTAGTGTAGATCTCCTAGATCTTTGAGAGCAAATTCTGCACTTAAGTTCTTCAACAGTGCTGTTATTGCCTCATCAGATGAGCTTGTCACAATTATATCATCAACATAAATAAGAACAAATATGGATATTCTTGACTTGTTATAAATAAATAACGAAATGTCAGACTTTGAAGGAATAAAACCAAGTGCTTGCATCTTTTTACTGAGGCGAGAATACCATGCTCTTGGGGCCTGTTTCAGTCCATACAAAGCTTTGTCAAGTTTGCACACATGAAGCGATGCCTGTGCATTTACAAACCCAGGAGGTTGTTTCATGTAAACCTCTTCTTCCAGAACACCATGGAGGAACGCGTTCTGAACATCTAGCTGCCGTAGACTCCATCCCTTAGACACAGCAATGGACAAGACAAGACGTATGGTAGCTGCTTTAACAACTGGACTAAATGTGTCCTCATAGTCAATACCATATCTTTGTTTAAAGCCCTTTGCAATGAGTCTAGCTTTGTAACGGTCAATAGTTCCATCAGCTTTCCTTTTTATCCTAAAGACCCACTTACAGTCAATAAGATTTTTACCTTGTCTTGGAGGAACCAAGTGCCACGTTTTATTTTTCCTTAGTGCCACAATCTCATCATGCATTGCCTTTCTCCAATGTGCATCACCAAGAGCCTCTTCAAGAGTGCTGGGTTCTCCTGGTTCACCTATTGAACAGACCATCCCATACTTTGTAATATATTTATAATCAACGGGTTTAATTAAACCTTGTTGTAGCCGTGTGCGACGTGGAGTAGTGGCAGGAGGTACTGCAAAGACCCTCGGCGCAAAGGATCCCGCGCCTGGATCAGACTGGTCCTCTGCCGATCCCGAGGAGGATCCGATCGCAGCTCTAGAACCGGCGTTGGCGGTAGTAGCAGCCGGCTCCGGATCTTCTGTGGTCGCCAGCTGTGGCGCACGTGGCGAATCAGCCACAGAAAATCTGGGCCGACAAGCATCATCATCTCCTCGTGATGGCCTGGGCCCTGCTTTGACAGGATCTGTCCCCGCGCTCGTCGCACGAGTCGCAGCTCGCCGCTTGTAAACAAGCTGTTGGGCCTGAGGCCGCGCGCGGTCCAGGCCAGCGCCGGCCCGCCATCTGTCTGGCGGCGATTGGTGCGCCTGGGGAGAATCTCCGCGGCCTTCCAGAGCCCGCCGCGTGGCTGGTGCGGACGGCTCGGTGCACCCACCTACAGCTGGCGCGGCTGCACGCGCGCCTGCGCCTGTGCCTGTCGGGTCTGGTGCAGCAGATCCGCGGCAGAGCTCCGATCCCGAGGTGGATGCGCTGCGCGGCGGCAGCACCTGCCCAAATCCCGAGGAGGATTTGTTGCTCAGGTTGGGACACATGAAATATGGAGCTGCTGCACTGTTTTCTTCACCATTTGCTGCGATTTTTTTACCGCTGTTTCCTGCATCATCACAAGACTCATAAAGACCATCAGTAGGATTAGTCAACATATGATCATCACAATTAGTAATGCCCCCTTGATCATAGCCAGAGTGATGGGATGGTAGAAGCAAGATTTCCTTGTGTAGGAGAGCACCGACATTATGATGTAGGTCTGCAAAAGGAAACTTGGTCTCATCGAACACGACATCCCGTGAGATGTAGACCCGGCCGGTGGAGATGTCAAGACACTTGACACCTTTGTGTTGAGCACTATCGCCAAGAAAAGCACATTGCTTGGACCTAAGCATGAGTTTGCGATTATTGTACGGACGAAGATTGGGCCAACAAGCACAGCCAAAGACACGAAGAGATGTGTAGTCTGGTTTGACATGGAGAAGGCGTTCCATAGGTGTTTCATTATTGATGACACGACTAGGTAGCATGTTTATGATGTGGACAGCAGTAAGAAACGCCTCATCCCAGAATTTGAGGGGCATAGAAGCACCTGCAAGAAGGGCCAAACCGACCTCAACTATGTGCCTATGCTTTCGTTCGGCCAACCCGTTTTGTTGATGAGCGTGTGGGCAGGATACATGGTGTGATATGCCAATGGTTTGGAAGAAAGAATTGAGTTTCTCGTATTCCCCTCCCCAATCGGATTGGACAGCTATAATTTTGCTGTCAAACTTCCTTTCAACAAGTGCTTGGAAGTTTTTAAAGACTTGAAACACGTCGGATCTTTTCTTAAGAAGATAGATCCAGGAGAACTTGCTATAGTCATCGATAAAACTTACATAGTAAGTGTGTCTGCCAACAGAGGAGGGAGCAGGACCCCACACATCAGAAAAGATCAATTGCAAGGGTTTAGTGGAGACACTAGTAGATATAGGATATGGTAGCTGATGACTTTTAGCACCCTGGCATCAATCACAAATAGTTTCAATGTTTCGCTCACCAACAAACGGGAGCTTATTTTTCCTAAGTAACTTTTCAACTAAAGAGAAAGAGGCATGTCCTAAACGATCGTGCCATCGTGTGGACGAAAGCTTGATAGCACCACAAGCTTGTTTATTGAATCTTCTAAACTCCGGAATCAACGGATAGAGCCCTCGAACACATCTACCTCGATAGAGCACTTTCTTCGTTGCCTGATCCTTTATCAAAAAGAAATAAGGATGAAACTCGAGAAAAACATGATTGTCAATAGCAATTCTATGAACAGATAGAAGATTTTTGTGAGCACTAGGAACATGCAAGATTCTTTTGAGATGTATTTTTCGTTTGGGGGTATTAAAAACTGAATGACCAATGTGACGTATGCCCATACCTTCACCACTGGCCGTGTGGATTTGATCTTTTCCATGATACTTCTCCTTCATGGTGACCTTCTCAAGCTCGTTGGTGATGTGGTTGGTGGCTCCGCTATCGACATACCAATTTGTGTCGACCCCGTAGGAACCATCGGCGGAGGCAGCAATTTTTTCTTCGTCTTGTGAGGAATCACCATCATCATCTTCGTAGCGGTACCAACAGTCCCTCGCCATGTGCCCGAGCTTGCCACTAATTTGGCAGCGAGGCAAGTCCGGACGCGATCTGTTGGAGCCACCCCCACGGCGCCCTTTGGAGCTGCCAGAGCGTCCTCCGCCGCGAGTGTTGTTGAAGGAGCCGCCGCCACCGGACCTCCCCTTGCCACGAGAGGAGGGACGAGAGCGAGAGCCGCCACCGCGGCCTCTGGAGACAGAGTTGGCCGAGGACTTGAAGCCACCGCCGGAGCCGTGAAACTGCGTCATACACTGATCAAAATTGCTAAGCATAGCGAAGAGCTCATCAAGGGTTACCGGAGTGACACGGGCGTCCAAGGCGGAGACGAGGGGCAGGTAGTCTTGATCCAACCCGTGGATGATGTAGGATATGAGCTCGTCATCTTGGATTGGTTTCCCCGCCGCGGCGAGTTCATCAGCGAGCCCTCTCATGGCGGCGAAGAAGGAGGACACCGATCGGTTGCCCTTCTGTGTGTTGATCAGCACCGTGCGAATGTTGTTGACGCGGCTGAGTGACTGCGACGAGAACATGCTCGCCAGCGCCACCCAGAGTTCGCGCGTCGTGGTGATCACGGTCACCGTGACGAGCACTTCCTTGGATAAGCGTTGAAGTAGATATCCAAGGACTTGCTGATCCTCCTTCACCCAGAGCGGATGGAGAGGATTCGGCCCTTCTGTTTCTTTCCCAGCGGCATCTTTGGTGACGTGGGTTTTGGCCGGCTCGGTCGACGTGCCATCGACATAGTGGTAGACGCCGGCGCCCCGCAGCTGTGGCGTTATTTGGGTTCGCCACAGGATGTAGTTGGTGCGGGAGAGTTTCTCCGTGACTCCGCCGCTGAGGGTTGGCTGGAAGGAGGAGGTGGAGGAAGACATGCTGCGCACCTGGAGATGGGTTAGCTAGGGTTTTGGGAAGAAGATAGCTCTGATACCATGTGCGAATGCGGTAAATGTCTTGCCGATCCAGGCTGACGTGTTGCGTGTTAAATAGAGGGGTGCGAGCCCTAATACGCGTACAGATTGGCTGGAGAGATTGCATCTTGGGAGAGAAGAATACAAGAGATAAAACAAGATAAAGACTGCAAGAGTATCCCGTATAACTACTTCTCCTCCGGTGGTTATCCTCCTTGCTGTACACGCTAACCATATCACGCATATATGTTTAACAGCTGCCAGTAGTTACATTAGCAGTAGCGTGGTAGTGAACAAACGCTGCAGCTATTTGTCCTAGCAGTAGCGCGTGCGGGCACGCGTTACTGCTAAGCAATAGCTGTAGCGCCTTATTAGTAGCGCGCCTACCCGCACTACTAGTGAGTACAAAACCAGCGCTACTGCTAGGGTTTTCCCTAGTAGTGCTCGGGGATGACGTCTTGGTTACTGCACGGAAGGTATTCGACAAAATGACCAAGTAAGATGTAAGAGTGGTTTCCATAGTTCTAGTACTACTGTCTCCATGGAATGGACCTTGGAAGGCGACTTCGACAGCCCCAAAGAGGTGCCCTTGGCTTCCAACGTCCTTACCATCATCTCCTTCTCCTCGGCGGCTGGGCAGTTCAGAGTCCGTCCATCGTGGAGCCAAGCGGAGGCAGCATCGACCTGCTATTCCTGAGCATCAACTGAATCCGAAGCACGTCCTGACCCTCGCTGCCGTGATCCGTCTCCTTCCATTAATCCTCTGTCTCTCTCAGGGATGACGTCTCGGTTACTGCACGGAAGGTATTCGACAAAATGACCAAGTAAGGTGTAAGAGTGGCTTCCACAGTTCTAGTACTGCTACTTTGTGTTTTCCTAACTCTCTGTAATGTACTAATGTGAGTCTAACATTTCAATTGTCCTCAGTGAGTGACAGCGCCGAGGCGGCTTCACCTTCACCTTCATGTCGTGAGTGACAGTGCGAGCGGCTGCAGCTGCACATTACGTCGTGGTGTGCCAATTTGCCTTGGATGCTGCCACAGTAGCGCTGGAGTACACGCCTCAGCCTGTTACAAGAAATGAAGGCTGCTTTCTCGATGCCTTTCAGTTACTCGACGAAATGCACATGAGAGAAGAGAGACTGCGATCGGTCACAGCAACGACATTATTGACATGTGGGTAACAACTTGCTTGCCTTCACTCTCTTATTATTTATTCATGTGTAGATTAATGTACTCCCTCCGTCCCAAAATTCTTGTCTTAGGTTTATCGAAATACGGATGTATCAAGTCACATTATAGTATTAGATGCATCCGTATCTAGACAAATCTAAGACAAGAATTTTGGAACGGAGGGAGTAATTTGTAGCATGTCTGGCTCCTCCCTACCACCCGTAGAGTGCACCCGCTGCTCTGTCCCGCCTCGACCGTGTGCGCGAGCTCCGACGGCCCCTTCCTATAGCGTTAGCGCTGCTCGCGTCCACCTCAAGGCACTGCCTCCATCCACACATCCACCCCATGACCTCTGCCACGGCTCCAGCAGCCGGATTTGGAACCAAGCCGGGCGACAGCTACCCGATCTGCAACCAAGGCATACAGCGGTGCATCTGCTGAAGGAGATGTTTTAGTGTTCATGCATGATGGTATAGTTCCTCACATTTCGGCATGCATCATAAGCAGCAATGTCCAGTAATATACAGTGATGATTCTCACCTGTACCTGCAGTATTATTCTTGCACAAGGCATGGATGTGTTGTCTAAGAGGGAAACAGAGAATTAGCTAGCAATCTACTCCCTCCGTTCGGAATTACTTGTCTCGGAGATGGATGTATCTAGAACTAAAATACGTCTAGATACATCCATTTTCACGACAAGTAATTCCGAACGGAGGGAGTAGATGACATTCATGTGCTGTGGCATAGCCTGCACTAATGTTCGTGACGCTGATGGCGTGTTAATAAAGCATGCCTCTCAGTTCATGTTTAGTTCGATCTTGTGTGTCGTCACTAGTCAGTTTTATGCTCTATTCAAGGCACAAGCAATAGTGTTGGTTCTCTTAATTTTCTTGCTCAAGTGTACCATATTTAAGCAACAACTTGTGAAATAAATGCAAAAGAGCAGGTTTCTTGCTATTGTGCTAGCCTTTTTGGAAGTAGATCCTCCTACTTATTAGCGTTCCTCTTTGCAGCTGGTAATAATTGAGTTCCTCTGTCCAGTTAAATTTTTTGGTCTGGTAGTGAGTATTGATTGGAAAAATGTTAACAGTCCATAAGATGTTGGCTTTTCCTAAAAAAATTGTAAATTTTAAAAATGTCCTGTTTTCATGTTTTTTCACAAATTCAAAAAAGTTCCCTGTTTCAATTTCTTTTGAAAAATTCGAGAATTGTTTTGTTAGTTTCAAATAATGTTTGCACTTTCGAATGTATTTTTTCGGAATTTCAGAAGCGTTCCTATTTTGAAAAAAGTCTAGACAAATACAAAAAAATTCAGGGCAATTGAAAAACAAATTGTTTTAATGTTTTTGTTCGTATATTTCTTATTTTATTGGAATTCAAAATTTGTGCAAGTTTTTCAAAAAAACTATCATGTGCAAAATTTCCTCATTCTTTTCAAGAATGTTCGCATTTTTGAAAGATGTGAACATTTTTATGAAAGTTATTTATATTTTTTGAAATTATGATTTTTTTTATATTTTATGAACAAGGATGGAAATATAAAACCCCGAACGAAAATCATGCATAGAAAAATGAAAGAAAAACCAAAGAGTGAAGGTGCTGTGTTTTTGGTTCTCAACGTTATCCATCTCACCCGGCAAAAAAGAGTTATCTAACTCGCACAACAAGAAGAGAACACGGTTAGTAGGCACGCCGGATAAGCTATCCCAGATGGTTTGTGCGCTTACAGATAGTCCATGATTACTTCCATTCGAATCCCACGTTGGATATCTATTTTTTTGAAGGTTAAAAACAACAACAACAAAAAAACTAAACGGGCTGAGCCCAGGAGGGAGGGGGTGAGCGCCGGGAGTTGTACGAATCATATGTAGTAGCTTTGAAGTACGGTTTTGAGCATACATCAACGCTGAACTTCAAAAGATTGAAAATCTGAAAAAAGAAGAAAAGAAAACGCCATTACCACCAAACTATCTCTCATCACTCAACTATGCTTAAAGTTGTGGCCACCACCGCAGTCGGGCTGGGTGGCACTTTCTGTTGATGGCTCTTTTTCGAGCATGGATGCCCGGGTAGCAGTCTGAATGGTCTTACGAAGGAAAGATGGCCCGTTGATTTTCGCGGCATATAGATACATATTTCATTGCGATGACGCCCCTTGAAGCGAAAATACATGCGATTATGCAAGGGATGGCACTGGCCATTCAACATTCGAATTTTCGGATGGTTGTACAATCAGATCCTGTTAATGCTGTAGCCATTCTTGCAAGCGACACCTTGTCCCAGTCGTCTTATGGGCACTTAGCTGCTGAGATTAGAGAAAAATATGGCTGTTAGAGAGTTTGTTCCTTTGATGATGATTAGTAGAGAACAAAATAGGGTAGCACATCAATTAACATTTTATAGCCGTACCGAAGCTTGTACTACATGTTGTCTCGAGATTGTAATCATGTTATTACGGAAGAAAACTATCTTTCACCGCGCAAAAAAAGAATTGGAAATGAAGAACAAAAAAGCGGCACCAATAGCTGATAAAAAAAATATGCAAAGCTCTAAAGTGTGCTACTGGACATGATCAACACAAAACTTGCATTGAATTTTTTTTTCACCCAGTTGACTGAACTGAACAATGCTACCGAAAATACATCAACACTGAACTATGGTACTGAATTGAACCAACTCAAGTGAGACAACTTGGGGAGCCACAACTCAAGTGGAAAAACAATCACAAGGAAGGCTCCCCTGCGACTCCCCGCAACGACAGAGAGACAGAGACAGACATGGGAAAAAAAGTAGCAGCGACCGGCGGTGATTCCGGCCCCGACGGGAGGGCATGCGCTATCCATACCTCCTTCCTCCCGCTGCTCCCGGATGCACTCCACATGCTACCCCCGCCCGCCACCTGCTCACCTACCTCCGCCGCCCCCGCCTCCCTCGTCAGCTACGCCCTCGCTGTTCTGGAGGCGGCACCGATCATCTGCTAGTCTAGTCACGAGCATCAAGTGAATCCCAAGCACGCCCTGTCCCTCGCTGTTGCCATTATTCCTCTCTCTCTCTCAGTGGTGATGTCTCAGTCACTGCACGGAACGTGTTTGACAAAATGACCAAGTAAGATAAGACAAGAGTGGCTTTCACAGTACTAGCTAGGACTACTATCTGTGTTTTCCTTTCTCTCTGTAATGTACCAACGTGAGTCTGACATTTCAAATGTCATGAGCTCCACCTTCATGGCGGGCAGATTGTGATGTGTCGATTTGCTGCAGAAGGACACCTCGGCCTGCTACAAGAAACAGAAGCTGCTTCCTGGAAGCACTCGGGTTACTTGACGAAATGCGCAGGAGAGAGAAACTGCGGTCGATCGCAACGACGCCATCTGCGTAACATATCGTAACAACTTGCTTGCCTTCACTTCCTTCCTATATTTCTGTCTGTATATCAATGTCTGTATATTTCTGTCAATAGATTAATGTGGTGTCGGGATGCATATATGGTTTGTAGCATGTCTAGATAAAGTTACCACCATGACATTAATTTTACCACTAACTCTCATGTCTAGGATTCTCTTCACCCAAAGCGGATTCGATGTACATCTGGGCGTTGGGAAGTTGATTATTCATGTCGATTGACATTGTTCAGTTTCATCAGAGTCAAACCATATCTTTGACCTTGTTCAACATTTTCATATGTTCCATAAGTTGCAAAAGTACCCAACCTTGTCAGCAACAACTCCCGAAATGACCTCCAACATACATTCGTTTGGCAGCCTCTCTGTCTTGACTGGGTTTTGAAGCTTAAACTTTCCGATTAGATGAATCAAACAAGTTAGTCCAATAGTTTTCACTGTGAGCGCGTTTACCCTTGTCTTGTTTACGTCATAGTGTCTATAACAACTTTAGTTCTGCAATTTCCTTAGGAATCATTGTGATATTGGGCCCAAGGCTTATCTCAGATTCCATAACTTGCATATCTCTTTAAGATGGCAATCTTTCACATCAATGCACCCTTCCAGGTCCAACACCGGTGTAAGTTTGTGTTTGTTGAAGTTGGAAATAGCGTCACCTGTATTCCCCATGACCGTCAGAGACTGGAGACGAGATAAGTCGATGTCAGGCACCGTTTTGGAATTTGCAGTGTTGCTACCATGGATAAAGAAGTGATGAACTTTTTTGTGCTGAGCACCAAAGGGCATGATGAATTTCTTAGACATGGATTTGTGGAATATGAACATGTGCATGATGCCAATGAGCTTTGCACGTCTTCCCTGTGCCATTGCTGATTGGAGAAACAGGCAGAATGATACTCCGGCTCATAAATGTCTTGAAGTTATCATCAGCTACAGTTTGGTGCCTGCCTTGATGATGGTGTGCATTTCCTTCAGCCAACCATCGCCTGATTATGACATTCTTCCTGAAGGGATGGTCGATTGGGAATATACCTAGATACAGAAAGCAAGACCAGCCAGACTGGTGTAATTTCCTCTAAGCACACCTCAAAGCATTGCAAAGTTAGGCTCATCGTCCTTGTGTACCAGATATGTACCCGGGTCGTTGGACAATTTGTTGCAGAATTTCCCCATGGGTACATTTTCATAACTTAATTGGCAGGCCACACTATACAGAGCAAGCGGAAGACTGCCACATTTCTTCAGGAGTTTTGCCGCACCCAACCTGACTCCGGTGTACATCTTCCCAAGAGAGGTACTTTTCAAGAATCTTCTTCTCCAAGACATCTCATGTTGTACACATGACCTAAGGTACATCTATCCTCTTCCTCATGTTAAAAGAAGACTTCAATTTTTAGATATTGGTCTCTTTTTTGGCGTGTTGTTGAAGAGGCTCTTAGAGGATTCATTACATTGCATCGGACTACCAAAAGATCATACTAGTTCATTGTAGTTTAGCGTCCGTCAACCAAATCAGTTACTAGTTCAACACCGAAAAAGACAATTCTACTACTAGTTATATATACACGAAATCAAGGACAAAATAGAATTCACAGGCATGGTGTGTTGCCCTTCTACTGCATTACATGGCGAAGACCGCATAGGGGTTGTTGGGGGGGGGGGGGGGTCGGAGAAGGACGGGGTGTACCGCAGCCCAACGAGATGTCGGGTGGCATGGGCCTGCTCTACAGCGAGGTGGCGTGCTTTGGCTGTGGACGCCTCTTTCTCGGTCGTCGGCCGCCTGGGCGCCTCAATGCCCTCTGGCAATGCCTTCACGTTCTTATGATGGCAGCGATGGGTGTCTGTCTCGGCGGAGGTTAGCCGACACAGGACTTCCGGCGGACGACCTGCTCATCATTGAAGAAGGATGGCAGGCGGACAATTAGAGTGGAGCCGCACAGGTTAGATCTGGCTCTCCGGATCTTCTCCCGAGCACGCCGAGCTGCCCGTGCCTCGGACTTAGGAGCCGCCGCTGGCTCGGATGGCATGGCACGAGCAGCCATGGGTTATTGAGTGTGTGCCGATGGTGACACGTCGGAGCTACCTCTGCGGCTACATTCACCCTGGCAAGCGGCCGGGGGGAGGGGGGTGGCGCGAAGCTCGGAGCGCCGCCCTTGTCCACCACGAGTGGCGGAGGGCAAGGTCCTCATTGCACGACATCGAGCTCGAATTGTCAGCTGCGAGCGCATACCAATTGGTTGGGTTGGCCTCGCTTGCAGAGCAGGCCATGCTAGAGCGGAGGGCGATGAGGAGGGGAGGGGAAGGGAGCGGAGTGGAGTGGTCGAGATTGAGGACTGGGATGTGGTATATGTGTGGTTCGTCTAGTTCAACCTGAGTAGGTCCTACTTGGCCGTCGTGTCTAGACCGCCTCATATTCACCCCAGATATGGTTGGGTTTGAGGGCTGCTGGACTTGCCACAGATGTTTGGATTGGTGATGTCTACTACACAACCTTCTTCTTGTAGACGTTGTTGGGCCTGCAAGTGCACAGGTTTGTAGGACAGTAGCAAATTTCCCTCAAGTGGATGACCTAAGGTTTATCAATCCGTGGGAGGCGTAGGATGAAGATGGTCTCTCTCAAGCAACCCTGCAACCAAATAGCAAAGAGTCTCTTGTGTCCCCAACACACCCAATACAATGGTAAATTGTATAGGTGCACTAGTTCGGCGAAGAGATGGTGATACAAGTGCAATATGGATGGTAGATATAGGTTTTTGTAATCTGAAAATATAAAAACAGCAAGGGAACAAGTGGTAAAAGTGAGCGTAAACGGTGTTGCAATGCTAGGAAACAAGGCCTAGGGTTCATACTTTCACTAGTGCAAGTTCTCTCAACAATAATAACATAGATAGATCATATAACAATCCCTCAACATGCAACAAAGAGTCACTCCAAAGCCACTAATAGCGGAGAACAAACATAGAGATTATGGTAGGGTACGAAACCACCTCAAAGTTATTCTTTCGGATCGATCTATAAAAGAGTTCGTACTAGAATAACACCTTAAGACACAAATCAACCAAAACCCTAATGTCACCTAGATACTCCATTGTCACCTCAAGTATCCGTGGGCATGATTATACGATATGCATCACACAATCTCAGATTTATCCAACCAACATAAAAGTACTTCAAAGAGTGCCCCAAAGTTTCTACCGGAGAATCAAGAATGTGTGCCAACCCCTATGCATAGGTTCATGGGCGGAACCCGCAAGTTGGTCACCAAAACATACATCAAGTGGCACATGATATCCCATTGTCACCACAAATAATCACGGCAAGACATACATCAAGTGTTCTCATAAAGACTCAATCCGATAAGATAACTTCAAAGGGGAAACTCAATTCATCACAAGAGAGTAGAGGGGGAGAAACATCATAAGATCCAACTACAATAGCAAAGCTCGGGATACATCAAGATCGTGCCATAGAGGAACACGAGAGAGAGAGAGAGAGAGATCAAACACATAGCTACTGGTACATACCCTCAGCCTCGAGGGTGAACTACTCCCCCCTCGTCATGGATAGCGCCGGGATGATGAAGATGGCCACCGGAGATGGATCCCCCCTCCGGCAGGGTACCAGAAAGGGGGCCCGATTGGTTTTTGGTGGTTCTGGAGGCTTGCGGCGGCGGAACTCCTGATCTAATCTCTGTTCTGGAAGTTTTAGGGTACGTAGGTATATATGGGTGAAAGGAGTACGCCAGTGGAGCTACGGGGGCCCCACGAGGCAGGGGGCGCGCCCGGGGGGGGGGGGGAGGGGGGCGCCCCCACCCTCGTGAGCACCTCCCGTATCTTCTGACGTGGGGTCCAAGTCCATCAGGTGGGTTTCCTTCCAAAAATAACTTCTCTAGTTGATTTCGTTCCGTTTTGACTCCGTCTGATATTCCTTTTCCTCGAAACACTGAAATAGGCATAAAACAGCAAATCTGGGCTGGGCTTCCGGTTAATAGGTTAGTCCCAAAAATAATATAAAAGTGGATAATAAAGCCCAATATTGCCTAAAACAGTAGATAAAGTAGCATGGAGCAATCAAAAATTATAGATACGTTGGAGACGTATCAATTGGCTATGAGGGGCATGTTGGGTGGCTATTTTTGGTCAGGGTTTTTCGCTCGAACATTTGAGGAGGATTTGAGGGGTCTGGTTGTAAGTTCTCTTTCTGTAGTGGAATATGAGTATATTTATGTTATTTTGCTCTATGAAGTTACCTCGGCATCCATGCGAAATATATTCGAGGAGGTGGGACTAGTTAAGAGTCATTTCATATTTTCAACTACAAAAGGAAGGTACTAAGAGAATATAACTGGTTGGTGAAGATTTCCTCTGAACGAAATTGCTTGGTGAAGGGACTACTTACAGATCCGTTTCAAAATTTGGATTTTATTGGCCACTAATTTTACTAATGCGGGTTTATTCGCATTTATCAGTTAATGATGCTAGTGTCGTGGTTCTAAGTCTGACAGTAGAATGGGGGGTAGGTATGGAGAGGCAAGATCCTAGCTATGGAGTAGTTGTATACGCAAGGGATTTACGAGTTCAGGCCCTTCTCGGAGGAAGTAACAGCCCTACGTCTCGGAGCCCGGAGGCGGTCGACTGGATTATGTGCGTAAGAATTACAGGGGTGCGAACCCTTTACACCGAGGAGGGGGTGGCTTATATAGTGTCTGCCAGACCCCTCCGGCCCTCAGTTATGCAGGGTTTAAAGTACATAAAGGATTGGCGTTACTGGTAACGCCCTACATAAAGTGTCATCATGGCCATAAAGACTACTTAATTACAGACCGTTTGGATACAGAGTGGCTCTTAATCTCCTGGTGGTCGAGTGAGTCTTCGTGGTCGAGTGCCTTCGAGTCCGTAGAGTGGAATCCCTCTTGGTCGACTGGAAGACAACTTCTTCTGAAGATGTCCTTGGGAAGGGTACTTTGGACAGGTTCATGACCCTACCCTAGGTACATGACTTCATCATTAGCCCCCGAATGGATCGAGGTTTGAGTGAGGAAGGAGTTGATAATCTTTTCGACCTGTTTTTGTGTTCTGAGCATGTCCCATCCTCGATCAATGACCTCCTTTTCTTTTATAATGGCATCAACTTTTCTTTCAGTCACCTTGATCCATTCTTCTCTTCTGTCGAGTGAACTTTTGAACTTGGTGAACTTCCGAGCAACGGATCATAGGAAATCTACCGTCTGACAGGTTGATCTGTTGTTAGCGGATTTTGTGGGATCCGAATTTTGGGAAGCGCGTGAAGCGGGGTGGACCGCGGTACCCGGATGGGATAAGGCGTAGACGCCTCGATTTCTGCACCGCCTTTTTCGCCACGTATCGCGCGCGCGACTGTTTCGGGATTTGACAGGACAGCCCGGGCCAACTTGTCAGCCACTCGGAAGCGTCCCTATATAAGGTGCCGGGCGAGGGTTTTTGAACAGTGCCTCTCCATTCCCCTCTCCGCCTTCTTCACCCCCGCCTGCTGTGCCCGCTTTTTCCTCCGCTCATCCACTCCTCGCGCGCTTCGCCGGCGACGATGGTGAAGGAGAAGACGGTGGCCTTGGAGCGAGCGAAGAAGGCGACGGCGACGGCGAAAGCGAAGGGGAGATTGACCAGTCGGGGTGGATCTTCGTCGAGGTCCCGCCTGCCGCAAGGTTGGGTCCAAGGGGATTAGATCCGCTCGACCATCACCCAGGCGGATCTCAACGACCTGGCCAATGAGGGACTGATCTCTCATGGGTCAGCAAGGCTTCCGGGGACCGAGTGGCAACCGCAGCCACTGGAGGGTGAGTGCGTTCTCCTTGCCACTCACGTAGATCGTGGATTCTCCCTGCCACCGAGTCTTTTCTTCGAGGGTTTCTGAACTTCTTTGGGGTGCACCTCCACCATTTCACTCCCAATTCCATTGCCTACCTCGCCGCCTTTGTGTCTCTGTGCGAAAACTTCCTGGGTTGTCGACCTCATTGGGGTCTCTTTGAGCACATATTCACTTGTCGCTCCCAGACAGTGAAAAAGGTGAGTCCGAATGACGATAGGACTAAAGTAATCCAGATGTGCGGGGGTCTCGGAATCCAAGTGAGGAGTAAGAGCGCTTTTCCAGCCATGACCCTTCCTGAGTCGGTTAGAGGGTCGCAGTCGACCTGGTTCTACTTGTTGGGTTTCGTAGTAATTTCAAAAAATTTCCTACGCACACGCAAGATCATGTGATGCATAGCAACGAGGGGGAGAGTGTTGTCTACGTACTCAACGCAGACCGACTGCGGAAGCGATGACACGACGTAGAGGAAGTAGTCGTACGTCTTCACGATCCAACCGATCAAGCACCGAAACTACGGCACCTCCGAGTTCGAGCACACGTTCAGCTCGATGACGATCCCCGGACTCCGATCCAGCAAAGTGTTGGGGAAGAGTTCCGTCAGCACGACGGTGTGGTGACGATCTTGATGAACTACAGCAGCAGGGCTTCGCCTAAACTCCGCTACAGTATTATCGAGGAATATGGTGGCAGGGGGCACCGCACACGGTTAAGGAACAGATCACGTGGATCAACTTGTGTGTCCTAGGGTGCCCCCTTGCCTCCGTATATAAAGGATCCAAGGGGGGGTGCGGCCGGCCCTAGATGAGGCGCGCAGGAGGAGTCCTACTCCTACCGGGAGTAGGACTCCCCTCCCGTTCCTTGTCCAACTAGGAGAGGTGGAGGGAGAGAAGGAAAGGGGGGGCGCCGCCCCTCCCTCCTTGTCCAATTCGGACTAGGGGGAGAGGGGGCGCGCGGCCTGCCCTGGCAGCCCCTTCCTCTTCTCCACATTAGGCCCATAAGGCCCATTAACCCCCCGGGGGGTTCCGGTAACCCCCCGGTGCTCCGGTTTTATCCGATACTCTTCCGGAACCCTTCCGGTGTCCGAATATAGTCATCCAATATATCAATCTTTACGTCTCGACCATTTCGAGACTCCTCATCATGTCCCCGATCTCATCCGGGACTCCGAACTCATTCGGTACATCAAAATGCATAAACTCATATTGTAACTGTCATCGTAACCTTAAGCGTGCGGACCCTACGGGTTCGAGAACAATGTAGACATGACCGAGACACGTCTCCGGTCAATAACCAATAGCGGGACCTGGATGCCCATATTGGCTCCTACATATTCTACGAAGATCTTTATCGGTCAGACCGCATAACAACATACGTTGTTCCCTTTGTCATCGGTATGTTACTTGCCCGAGATTCGATCGTCGGTATCCAATACCTAGTTCAATCTCGTTACCGGCAAGTCTCTTTACTCGTTCTGTAATACATCATCTTGCAACTAACTCATTAGTTGCAATGCTTGCAAGGCTTATGTGATGTGCATTACCGAGAGGGCCCAGAGATACCTCTCCGACAATCGGAGTGACAAATCCTAATCTCGAAATACGCCAACCCAACATCTACCTTTGGAGACACCTGTAATGCTCCTTTATAATCACCCAGTTACGTTGTGACGTTTGGTAGCACCCAAAGTGTTCCTCCGGCAAACGGGAGTTGCATAATCTCATAGTCATAGGAACATGTATAAGTCATGAAGAAAGCAATAGCAACATACTAAACGATCGGGTGCTAAGCTAATGGAATGGGTCATGTCAATCAGATCATTCTACTAATGATGTGACCTCGTTAATCAAATAACAACTCATTGTTCATGGTTAGGAAACATAACCATCTTTGATTAACGAGCTAGTCAAGTAGAGGCATACTAGTGACACTTTGTTTGTCTATGTATTCACACATGTATTATGTTTCCGGTTAATACAATTCTAGCATGAATAATAAACATTTATCATGATTATAAGGAAATAAATAATAACTTTATTATTGCCTCTAGGGCATATTTCCTTCAGTCTCCCACTTGCACTAGAGTCAATAATCTAGATTACACTGTAATGATTCTAACACCCATGGAGCCTTGGTGCTGATCATGTTTTGCTCGTGGAAGAGGCTTAGTCAACGGGTCTGCAACATTCAGATCCGTATGTATCTTGCAAATCTCTATGTCTCCCACCTGGACTAGATCCCGGATGGAGTTGAAGCGTCTCTTGATGTGTTTGGTCCTTTTGTGAAATCTGGATTCCTTTGCCAAGGCAATTGCACCAGTATTGTCACAAAAGATTTTCATTGGACCCGATGCATTAGGTATGACACCTAGATCGGATATGAACTCCTTCATCCAGACTCCTTCATTTGCTGCTTCCGAAGCAGCTATGTACTCCGCTTCACATGTAGATCCCGCTACGACGCTTTGTTTAGAACTGCACCAACTGACAGCTCCACCGTTTAATGTAAACACGTATCCGGTTTGCGATTTAGAATCGTCCGGATCAGTGTCAAAGCTTGCATCAACGTAACCTTTTACGGTGAGCTCTTTGTCACCTCCATATACGAGAAACATATCCTTAGTCCTTTTCAGGTATTTCAGGATGTTCTTGACCGCTGTCCAGTGATCCACTCCTGGATTACTTTGGTACCTCCCTGCTAAACTTATAGCAAGGCACACATCAGGTCTGGTACACAGCATTGCATACATGATAGAGCCTATGGCTGATGCATAGGGAATATCTTTCATATTCTCTCTATCTTCTGCAGTGGTCGGGCATTGAGTCTTACTCAACTTCACACCTTGTAACACAGGCAAGAACCCTTTCTTTGCTTGATCCATTTTGAACTTCTTCAAAATTTTGTCAAGGTATGTGCTTTGTGAAAGTCCAATTAAGCGTCTTGATCTATCTCTATAGATCTTAATGCCCAATATGTAAGCAGCTTCACCGAGGTCTTTCATTGAAAAACTTTTATTCAAGTATCCCTTTATGCTATCCAGAAATTCTATATCATTTCCAATCAACAATATGTCATCCACATATAATATCAGAAATGCTACAGAGCTCCCACTCACTTTCTTGTAAATACAGGCTTCTCCGAAAGTCTGTATAAAACCAAATGCTTTGATCACACTATCAAAACGTTTATTCCAACTCCGAGAGGCTTGCACCAGTCCATAAATGGATCGCTGGAGCTTGCACACTTTGTTAGCTCCCTTTGGACCGACCAAACCTTCCGGTTGCATCATATACAACTCTTCTTCCAGAAGTCCATTCAGGAATGCAGTTTTGACATCCATCTGCTAAATTTCATAATCATAAAATGCGGCAATCGCTAACATGATTCGGACGGACTTAAGCATCGCTACGGGTGAGAAGGTCTCATCATAGTCAATCCCTTGAACTTGCCGAAAACCTTTTGCGACAAGTCGAGCTTTGTAGACAGTAACATTACCATCAGCGTCAGTCTTCTTCTTAAAGATCCATTTATTCTCAATTGCTTGCCGATCATCGGGCAAGTCAACCAAAGTCCATACTTTGTTCTCATACATGGATCCCATCTCAGATTTCATGGCTTCAAGCCACTTTGCGGAATCTGGGCTCACCATCGCTTCTTCATAGTTCGTAGGTTCATCATGATCTAGTAGCATGACTTCCAGAACAGGATTACCGTACCACTCTGGCGCGGATCTTACTCTGGTTGATCTACGAGGTTCAGTAGTATCTTGATCTGAAGTTTCATGATCATTATCATTGGCTTCCTCACTAACTGGTGTAGGTGTCACTGAAACAGTTTTCTGTGATGAACTACTTTCCAGTAAGGGAGCAGGTACAGTTACCTCGTCAAGTTCTACTTTCCTCCCACTCACTTCTTTCGAGAGAAACTCCTTCTCTAGAAAGGATCCATTCTTAGCAACGAATGTCTTGCTTTCGGATCTGTGATAGAAGGTGTACCCAACAGTTTCCTTTGGGTATCCTATGAAGACACATTTCTCCGATTTGGGTTCGAGCTTATCAGGTTGAAGCTTTTTCACATAAGCATCGCAGCCCCAAACTTTAAGAAACGACAACTTTGGTTTCTTGCCAAACCACAGTTCATAAGGCGTCGTCTCAACGGATTTTGATGGTGCCCTATTTAACGTGAATGCGGCCGTCTCTAAAGCATAACCCCAAAATGATAGCGGTAAATCTGTAAGAGACATCATAGATCGCACCATATCTAGTAAAGTACGATTACGACGTTCGGACACACCATTACGCTGTGGTGTTCCGGGTGGCGTGAGTTGCGAAACTATTCCACAGTTTTTCAAATGTACACCAAACTCGTAACTCAAATATTCTCCTCCACGATCAGATCGTAGAAACTTTATTTTCTTGTTACGATGATTTTCAACTTCACTCTGAAATTCTTTGAACTTTTCAAATGTTTCAGACTTATGCTTCATTAAGTAGATATATCCATATCTGCTTAAATCATCTGTGAAGGTGAGAAAATAACGATATCCGCCACGAGCCTCAATATTCATCGGACCACATACATCGGTATGTATGATTTCCAACAAATCTGTTGCTCTCTCCATAGTACCGGAGAACGGTGTTTTAGTCATCTTGCCCATGAGGCACGGTTCGCAAGTACCAAGTGATTCATAATCAAGTGGTTCCAAAAGTCCATCAGTATGGAGTTTCTTCATGCGCTTTATACCGATATGACCTAAACGACAGTGCCACAAATAAGTTGCACTTTCATTATCAACTCTGCATCTTTTGGCTTCAACATTATGAATATGTGTATTACTACTATCGAGATTCAATAAGAATAGACCACTCTTCAAGGGTGCATGACCATAAAAGATATTACTCATATAAATAGAACAACCATTATTCTCTGATTTAAATGAATAACCGTCTCGCATTAAACAAGATCCAGATATAATGTTCATGCTCAACGCTGGCACCAAATAACAATTATTTAGGTCTAATATTAATCCCGAAGGTAGATGTAGAGGTAGCGTGCCGACTGCGATCACATCGACTTTGGAACCGTTTCCCACGCGCATCGTCACCTCGTCCTTAGCCAATCTTCGCTTAATCCGTAGCCCCTGTTTCGAGTTGCAAATATTAGCAACAGAACCAGTATCAAATACCCAGGTGCTACTGCGAGCATTAGTAAGGTACACATCAATAACATGTATATCACATATACCTTTGTTCACCTTGCCATCCTTCTTATCCGCCAAATACTTGGGGCAGTTCCGCTTCCAGTGACCAGTCTGCTTGCAGTAGAAGCACTCAGTTTCAGGCTTAGGTCCAGACTTGGGTTTCTTCTCTTGAGCAGCAACTAGCTTGCTGTTCTTCTTGAAGTTTCCCTTCTTCTTTCCTTTGCCCTTTTTCTTGAAACTAGTGGTCTTGTTGATCATCAACACTTGATGCTCTTTCTTGATTTCTACCTCCGCAGCTTTCAGCATTGCGAAGAGCTCGGGAATAGTCTTGTTCATCCCTTGCATATTATAGTTCATCACGAAGCTCTTGTAGCTTGGTGGCAGTGATTGGAGAATTCTGTCAATGACGCAATCAACTGGAAGATTAACTCCCAATTGAATCAAGTGATTATTATACCCAGACATTTTGAGTATATGCTCACTGACAGAACTGTTCTCCTCCATCTTGCAGCTATAGAACTTATTGGAGACTTCATATCTCTCAATCCGGGCATTTGCTTGAAATATCAACTTCAACTCCTGGAACATCTCATATGCTCCATGACGTTCAAAACGTCGTTGAAGCCCCGATTCTAAGCCGTAAAGCATGGCACACTGAACTATCGAGTAGTCATCAGCTTTGCTCTGCCAGACATTCATAACATCTGGTGTTGCTCTAGCAGCAGGCCTGGCACCCAGCGGTGCTTCCAGGACGTAATTCTTCTGAGCAGCAATGAGGATAATCCTCAAGTTACGGACCCAGTCCGTGTAATTGCTACCATCATCTTTCAACTTTGCTTTCTCAAGGAACGCATTAAAATTCAACGGAACAACAGCACGAGCCATCTATCTACAATCAACATAAACAAGCAAGATACTATCAGGTACTAAGTTCATGATAAATTTAAGTTCAATTAATCATATTACTTAAGAACTCCCACTTAGATAGACATCCCTCTAATCCTCTAAGTGATCACGTGATCCAAATCAACTAAACCATGTCCGATCATCACGTGAGATGGAGTAGTTTCAATGGTGAACATCATTATGTTGATCATATCTACTATATGATTCACGCTCGACCTTTCGGTCTCCGTGTTCCGAGGCCATATCTGCATATGCTAGGCTCGTCAAGTTTAACCTGAGTATTCTGCGTGCGCAACTGTTTTGCACCCGTTGTATTTGAACGTAGAGCCTATCACACCCGATCATCACGTGGTGTCTCAGCACGAAGAACTTTCGCAACGGTGCATACTCAGGGAGAACACTTCTTGATAATTTTAGTGAGAGATCATCTTATAATGCTACCGTCAATCAAAGCAAGATAAGATGCATAAAAGATAAACATCACATGCAATCAATATAAGTGATATGATATGGCCATCATCATCTTGTGCCTGTGATCTCCATCTCGAAGCACCGTCATGATCACCATCGTCACCGGCGCGACACCTTGATCTCCATCGTAGCATCGTTGTCGTCTCGCCAATCTTATGCTTTCACGACTATCACTACCGTTTAGTAATAAAGTAAAGCATTACATCGCGATTGCATTGCATACAATATGGCGACAACCATATGGCTCCTGCCAGTTGCCGATAACTCGGTTACAAAACATGATCATCTCATACAATAAAATTCAGCATCATGCCTTGACCATATCACATCACAACATGCCCTGCAAAAACAAGTTAGACGTCCTCTACTTTGTTGTTGCATGTTTTACGTGGCTGCTACGGGCTTAAGTAAGAACCAATCTCACCTACGCATCAAAACCACAACGATAGTTTGTCAAATAGACTCCGTTTTAACCTTCGCAAGGACCGGGCGTAGCCATACTTGGTTCAACTAAAGTTGGGGAGACAGTCGCCCGCAAGCCATCTCTGTGCAAAGCACGTCGAGGGAACCGGTCTCGCGTAAGCGTACGCGTAAGGTTGGTCCGGGTCGTCTCGTCCAACAATACCGCCGAACCAAAGTATGACATGCTGGTAGGCAGTATGACTTGTATCGTCCACAACTCACTTGTGTTCTACTCGTGCATATAACATCAACATAAATAACCTAGGCTCTGATACCACTGTTGGGTTTCGTAGTAATTTCAAAAAATTTCCTACGCACACGCAAGATCATGTGATGCATAGCAACGAGGGGAGAGTGTTGTCTACGTACCCAACGCAGACCGACTGCGGAAGCGATGACACGACGTAGAGGAAGTAGTCGTACGTCTTCACGATCCAACCGATCAAGCACCGAAACTACGGCACCTCCGAGTTCGAGCACACGTTCAGCTCGATGACGATCCCCGGACTCCGATCCAGCAAAGTGTCGGGGAAGAGTTCCGTCAGCACGACGGCGTGGTGACGATCTTGATGAACTACAGCAGCAGGGCTTCGCCTAAACTCCGCTACAGTATTATCGAGGAATATGGTGGCAGGGGGCACCGCACACGGCTAAGGAACAGATCACGTGGATCAACTTGTGTGTCCTAGGGTGCCCCCTGCCCCCGTATATAAAGGATCCAAGGGGGGAGGGTGCGGCCGGCCTAGAGGAGGCGCGCAGGAGGAGTCCTACTCCTACCGGGAGTAGGACTCCCCTCCCGTTCCTTGTCCAACTAGGAGAGGTGGAGGGAGAGAAGGAAAGGGGGGGCGCCGCCCCTCCCTCCTTGTCCAATTCGGACTAGGGGGAGAGGGGGCGCGCGGCCTGCCCTGGCAGCCCCTTCCTCTTCTCCACATTAGGCCCATAAGGCCCATTAACCCCCCGGGGGGTTCCGGTAACCCCCCGGTGCTCCGGTTTTATCCGATACTCTTCCGGAACCCTTCCGGTGTCCGAATATAGTCATCCAATATATCAATCTTTACGTCTCGACCATTTCGAGACTCCTCGTCATGTCCCGATCACATCCGGGACTCCGAACAACCTTCGGTACATCAAAATGCATAAACTCATAATGTAACTGTCATCGTAACCTTAAGCGTGCGGACCCTACGGGTTCGAGAACAATGTAGACATGACCGAGACACGTCTCCGGTCAATAACCAATAGCGGGACCTGGATGCCCATATTGGCTCCTACATATTCTACGAAGATCTTTATCGGTCAGACCGCATAACAACATACGTTGTTCCCTTTGTCATCGGTATGTTACTTGCCCGAGATTCGATCGTCGGTATCCAATACCTAGTTCAATCTCGTTACCGGCAAGTCTCTTTACTCGTTCCGTAATACATCATCTTGCAACTAACTCATTAGTTGCAATGCTTGCAAGGCTTATGTGATGTGCATTACCGAGAGGGCCCAGAGATACCTCTCCGACAATCGGAGTGACAAATCCTAATCTCGAAATACGCCAACCCAACATCTACCTTTGGAGACACCTGTAATGCTCCTTTATAATCACCCAGTTACGTTGTGACGTTTGGTAGCACCCAAAGTGTTCCTCCGGTAAACGGGAGTTGCATAATCTCATAGTCATAGGAACATGTATAAGTCATGAAGAAAGCAATAGCAACATACTAAACGATCGGGTGCTAAGCTAATGGAATGGGTCATGTCAATCAGATCATTCAACTAATGGTGTGACCTCGTTAATCAAATAACAACTCATTGTTCATGGTTAGGAAACATAACCATCTTTGATTAACGAGCTAGTCAAGTAGAGGCATACTAGTGACACTTTGTTTGTCTATGTATTCACACATGTATTATGTTTCCGGTTAATACAATTCTAGCATGAATAATAAACATTTATCATGATTATAAGGAAATAAATAATAACTTTATTATTGCCTCTAGGGCATATTTCCTTCACTACTGTCAAGACGAGTCGACGCCGGGGCAGTCGACTGGTCTCCCTCCTTTCTCCATGGACCGAGTGAACAAGCCGTCTTCTCTGAAGGTGCTCCTGGAGGAGAAGGCTTAGGTAAAAATGTTGATGGAGCGTGTAGTCCAGCTCATTCGGGACGGAGTGACTGGCATAGACCTTCTGGAGGTTTTCCTTTGACGGCGTATTCAACCGCTTCAATACCGAGGCCACCCGATGTGGTTGTACTGCGACACCGAAGATACCACTCGGGTCCATCCAGAGGCGGTCAGTGACGCCACACTGGAGAGGTGGATGGCTGCCATCACAGGGAATAAGTATAACCCTCGAGGGGCTAGGAGGATCCCACCACTCGACCATACCTACACACCGGACACGGTATGACCACTTATCCCTGGTTGTGATCTTGCTTCATTCATTCTGTTTCACTGCGAATTGGTCGATTGACCTTTGTCTTGTTTTGTTGTCTGTCAGGCCACCATTGAGTTGTACTCGATGCCCAATGGAGCGCAAGCGCCGACTGAGCAGGAGGAAGGAAGTGGTGGCGAAAGCCTGGGGGAGTGGGATTCGGATGCGGATGACGATGATGAGGATGATGACTCTGGCGAGGAGGAAGAGGAGGAGGAGGAGGAAGTTGCACCTCCTCGTTCGGAAAGACGCTCGAAGCTTGTCCATGACCCTGCAGCCGAGCGTGGTAAGGGGGTTGCGCCCGCCGCGCAGTCGACCAAGTGTCCTCGGACGACTTCTCCGGCGTCGATTGAGAAAGCTCCGAAGCAATCTCGAGTGGTGCCGTCGAAACCGACGAAGGTCTTGCCAAAGATGAAGATGGTGATCCCCACTATCTCAGGGTAATAATATAACTTGAGTTTTCTCGTTTCGCATGAATTTATTCTTGGCCGATTCGTGAGCTGACCGACTGACTTCTGGAGCTGCAGTGCTGCTACTTCTGATACCTCGGTCAGGGCTGAAGATCACGAGATGGAAGATGCTGTCACTTCAAAACCTGGTATGACCTTTGTAGTTCCGCCTTCAGTCGGTTGGCTCTTTGTCATTAATTTCGACTCTTTTCTGCAGCTCCATCTAACATCGGTATTGACCTTCCCGACGACGATGACGAGGAACCACTGAGGCAGAGGAGGAACAGGAAAGCAACTGCTGGCAAGGAGTCTCACGACGTGCCAGCACCCGAGATGTTGGTCGTAGAGGGGGACAACGTCACTCGGCCTACCGTATCTTTTGCGGTGCCGCTGACGAGTGCTCGCCCTTCGTCGTCAAGTGCTGCTCAGCCTTCACTCTTCTCGACCCACCACGTCCCTGAAGACCAAGCCAGTGCTGCTAAAGAAGCAATACGCCAGGCAGTGATCATGATGGAGCAAGTGAAGGCAATCCGGGACGCCAGTCAGGCGGCTTATGACGCCAGTTCAGCTCTTCAGAGCAATGTTCAGGTCAGTCGATCACCGCCTGTTCTGTTAGGATATGATATCTTAAAATCCTTCTTTCTGAAAATTTTAGTATCTGTCGTACACCCACTGGGTGTGTTGATTGAAATCCCAAATTAGTGGGGGCACGCTGAGTGCAACCACTGGGTGTAGTCCCCAAGGCTATGGTCGACTGCTGGCAGTCGACCATAGTCTTTATGTCTTAAGATTTTTCTTTACTCGATCAGGTCGAATGAATTGATGGATCGGTGGGGGCACGCTGAGTGCAACCACTGGGTGTAGTCCCCGAGACTGTGGTCAATTGCTGGCAGTCGACTACAGTCTGAAGATAACCTTTTTTTCTTTTTCTTTTTTTATTTGTTGGTCGACTGATCGACTCTAACTGATAGAACTAGTGGGGGCACGTTGAGTGCACCCACTGGGTGTAGTCCCCGAGACTATGGTCGAATGTTTATATTCGGCTGTAGTCTTAGAGATGCTATGATTTTTCCTTAGTCACTCGGAAGTGATCTGTCTTTGACGTCTGTCAATTGGTTCTTTGCAGAAATCTTGCAAGCTTGCGGCTCATTACACTGAATTGGAGAAAAGGCAAATCCAGCTCGAGCTCGATCTGAAACTGGTCCAGGAGAACTTCACGAAGTCGAAGGAGGAAGCAAAAGGTATGTTTGGTGAGAACCTCGACGACTGCTTTTGCCTCTCGTCCGTTTCAGAGTCTGATCTCACTGTGACTTTGTAGACAAACTGAGGGATGCTCTGAAGAAGAAAGACCTTAACTTGGCTGAGATGCAGAAAGCGGCTTTAGAGAAGACCAAGCTCGTAGATGAGAAGCTGGCTTCAATCACCAAGCTTGAAGAAGAAAATACCAATCTGAAAGCTGCTCTTGATGCGGCCAACAAGGAAGTCAGTCGACTGAAGAGTGACAAGGCCAGTGAGTTGGTGGGAAAGAAGAATGATCTGGAGGCTTATCTGGGAGGACTCGCTAAGAAGCTATTCCTCATGCTTGAAGGTAATCTTTTATGTCAAATAGACATTTTCACTATGATCTCTCCATCCGACTGTTGTCTTGACTCCGGGGTTGTGCTTGCAGAGTTTTGCCAGAACTTTGAAGAGGAAACTGGTCGACTAGAAATAAACCTGGATCCCATCAACTCTTCTGTGAAAGATGAAGTCGCCATGAATGTGCTCCAACTCGAATCTCGCATTGCTGCTGTTGTCGACTATCTCGCAAGGCTGAAGGTCGCAACTTCCCGCATTGACACAACACTCTGGCCAAGAGAGACGCTTCAGAACGACCTCGAGTCTCTGATGACTCGACTGAACAAGGTCCCAAGTCGAGTGCAAGAATGGAAGAAGTCTTCTGCCAGATGCGGCGCGGATGTTGCTCTGTCTCTGGCCCATGTTCACCGCAAGGAGGCGCGAGAGGACAAGCTGGCAGCCCTTAAGGTGGCTAATACCAAGAAGCATGATTTCCGATCTTTCATGGAGACCTTCATCACTGCTGCCACTCGGATTGCAGATGGAATCGACCTGGATGAATTTATTGCGCCTTCCAGCCCTCCGCAGGAGGGGTAAAAAACTTCTGTGCTTGATACTTTAAATTTGCCTCGGTATGCCGAGTGATTTTTGTAACCGATAAACCTTAATGGGCTTAGCGCCCGAGCACCTTCGGTTCCGTTAGATGTTATCTGAACTTGGATTCGAAATATGTTTGAATTTGGTTTGAGGTGTCTTTTGCAGGCTAGGGCGAAGCGCTTATTGCAATCGACTTGTTCCTCAACACACTTAGGCGAGCACTAGGCTGCAGCTAAGCCTCCGAGCGGGAGGTCTGCTCTCCACTCGGTAGGATTTTCAAAAACTTAGGCGAGCACTGGGCCGCAGCTAAGCCCCCGAGTGGGAGGTCTGCTCTCCACTCGGTAGGATTTTCAAAAACTTAGGCGAGCACTGGGCTGCAGCTAAGCCCACGAGTGGGAGGTCTGCTCTCCACTCGGTAGGATTTTCAAAAACTTAGGCGAGCACTGGGCTGCAGCTAAGCCCCCGAGTGGAAGCTCTGCTCTCCACTCGGTAGGATTTTCAAAAACTTAGGCGAGCACTGGGCAGGAGCTAAGCCCCCGAGTGGGAGGTCTGCTCTCCACTCGGTAGGATTTTCAAAAACTTAGGCGAGCACTGGGCTGCAGCTAAGCCCCCGAGTGAGAGGTCTGCTCTCCACTCGGTAGGATTTTCAAAAACTTAGGCGAGCACTGGGCTGCAGCTAAGCCCCCGAGTGGGAGGTCTGCTCTCCACTCGGTAGGATTTTCAAAAACTTAGGCGAGCACTGGGCTGCAGCTAAGCCCTCAAGTGGGAGGTCTGCTCTCCACTCGATAGGATTTCCGTGGCGTACCTCTGAAGAAGAAGGTAACAGTCGACCTGCACCTCGTCCTCCATGCGGAGCGCACATTGTATTTGTGGCGTAACTTGGAAGGAGAGGGTAACAGTCGACCTGCACCTCGTCCTCCTTGCAGAGCGCATGTTGTATTTGAACTTAGGCGAGTACTTGAACTGCAGCTAAGCCTCCGAGTGGAAGGCTGGCTTACCACTCGGTTGGATTTTGTTTAACTTAGGCGAGTACTTGGACTGCAGCTAAGCCTCCGAGTGGAAGGCTGGCTTACCACTCGATAGGATTTTGTTTAACTTAGGCGAGTACTTGGACTGCAGCTAAGCCTCCGAGTGGAAGGCTGGCTTACCACTCGGTAGGATTTTGTTTAACTTAGGCGAGTACTTGGACTGCAGCTAAGCCTCCGAGTGGAAGGCTGGCTTACCACTCGATAGGATTTTGTTTAACTTAGGCGAGTACTTGGACTGCAGCTAAGCCTCCGAGTGGAAGGCTGGCTTACCACTCGGTAGGATTTTGTTTAACTTAGGCGAGTACTTGGACTGCAGCTAAGCCTCCGAGTGGAAGGCTGGCTTACCACTCGGTAGGATTTTGTTTAACTTAGGTGAAACGGATTTGCAGCTAAGCCCCCGAGTGGGAGGTTGGCTCACCACTCAGTAAGGATTTTTTTTACAGACTTAGGCGAAACGGATTCGCAGCTAAGCCACCCACTGGGGGACTGCTTTATGCGGACAAAAATAACAACAATCACTAGGAAAATTATAAAGCTCTTGTCTTTGATAAATAAACTACAGAAGTACTTTTTATTACAACTCATCCGAGTGAATACTTAAGTATAAAAAGGGCGGAGCAACTCCGCGTTCCAAGCTCGGGGCTCGTCGATCTGATGCTTGACATTGTAGAGACGGTATGCTCCATTGTGGAGAACCTTGGTGTCAATGAAGGGGCCTTCCCAAGAAGGAGCGAGCTTGTGTGGTTTCTGCTGATCCACTCGGAGGACCAAATCTCCTTCCTGGAAGGCTCGACTCCTCACATTTTTGGCATAGAAGCGACGCAAGTCCTGTTGGTAAATGGTCGATCGAATCAAAGCCATCTCCCTTTCTTCCTCTAGAAGGTCAATTGCGTCCTGCCGGGCTTGTTCTGCTTCAGAATCAGTGTAGAGCTCGACTCGGTGAGCATTGTGAAGCAGGTCACTCGGCAAAACCGCTTCAGCTCCGTAGACTAAGAAGAATGGAGTCCTCCCAGTCGACCGGTTAGGCGTGGTCCTTAACCCCCGAAGTACTGACGGAAGCTCGTCGACCCATGCACCAGCTGCGTGCTTGAGATCACGCATCAATCGGGGTTTCAACCCTTTGAGGATCAAACCATTTGCTCGTTCTGCCTGTCCATTCGACTGAGGATGAGCGACTGAAGCATAGTCGACTCGTGTGCCTTGAGATGTACAAAAAGCTCTGAATTCTTCGGAATCGAAGTTTGACCCGTTGTCCGCGATGATGCTGTGCGGGACCCCATATCTGAATATCAATTCTCTGATGAAGCTGACAGCAGTACCGGCATCAAGGTTCTTGATGGGTTTAGCCTCAATCCACTTGGTGAACTTGTCGACTGCTACCAGCACATGGGTGAAACCGCTTCTGCCTGTTCTCAAGGGGCCAACCATATCTAACCCCCATACTGCGAAGGGCCAGATGAGTGGTATGGTCTTTAAAGCTGAAGCGGGTTTATGTGACATATTGGAGTAAAATTGACATCCCTCACACTTGTCGACTATCTCCTTTGCCATTTCATTCGCTCTTGGCCAGTAAAATCCAGCTCGGTATGCTTTGGCCACGATGGTCCGAGAGGACGCATGATGGCCACAGGTCCCCGAGTGGATGTCGTCAAGGATTATTCGACCTTCTTCTAGCGTTATGCATTTCTGACCAACTCCAGTCGCGCTTTCCCTGTACAGTTGTCCCCTTATCACGGTAAAGGCTTTAGATCGGCGGACGATCTGTCGAGCCTCTTCTTCGTCCTCTGGGAGCTCTTTCCTTAAGATATACGTGATATACGGCACTGTCCAATTAGGAGTGATCACCAATGCTTCCATGATCAGATCGACCACCGCTGGAACCTCGACTTCAGTCGGATCTGTGATACTCTTAGGCTGTGGAGCTTCTTCGGTAAAAGGATCTTCTTTGACTGATGGAGTATGGATATGCTCCAAGAACACATCACTGGGAATGGATTCTCTCTTGGAACCTATCTTCGCCAAATCATCAGCCGCTTGATTCTTCAGTCGGGGTATATGGTGGAGCTCTAACCCTTTGAACTTCTTTTCAAGCTTCCTCACTGCATTGCAGTATCCAGTCATGGCTGGGCTTCTAACGTCCCACTCCTTCATCACCTGATTGACCACCAAATCTGAGTCGCCATAAACCATAAGGCGACGGACGCCGAGTGAAATGGCCATGCGCAACCCATACAAATGTGATTCATATTCTGCTTCATTATTGGAGGAATCAAAGTGGATTTGGAGCACATATCTGAGCTTATCTCCTCGGAGGGAAACCAAAACCACCCCAGCACCGGAACCATTTAATATCTTAGAGCCATCAAAGAACATGGTCCAATGCTCCGAGTGAACTTGAGTCGGCTGCTGTTGTTTAATCCACTCGGCAAGGAAATCTGCTATCGCCTGGGACTTAATGGCTTTCTTTGCCTCAAATTTGATATCAAGGGGAAGGAGTTCAATCGCCCATTTAGCCACTCGACCAGTTGCATCTCTGTTGTGCAGAATGTCTAACAGTGGTGCGTCGCTGACGACTGTAATGGAATGATCAGAGAAATAATGAGAAACTTTCTTCGTGGTCATGTAGATCCCATATACAAGCTTCTGATAATGAGGATATCTTTGCTTCGATGGAGTCAAAACTTCAGAGAGATAATACACTGGGCGTTGAACTTTGAAGGCTTTCCCTTCTTCTTCCCGCTCGACCGTAAGTACTATACTGACGACTTGTCCTGTGTCTGCAATGTAAAGCAACAGAGGCTCTTTGCTGATTGGAGCAGCAAGCACCGGCTGGGTGGAGAGCAGAGCTTTTAGCTCGGCAAACGCTGCATCAGCTTCTGGAGTCCACTCGAACTTGTCTGCCTTCTTCATCAGTCGGTAAAGAGGCAATGCCTTTTCACCGAGGCGAGAGATGAATCGACTTAACACGGCCAAGCATCCAGTAAGCTTCTGGACATCGTGCACACGCACAGGGTGTTTCATTCAAAGTATGGTGCCAACCTTTTCTGGGTTAGCGTCGATTCCTCGTTCTAAAACGAGAAAACCGAGTAACTTTCCGCCAGGGACTCCGAATGTGCACTTTGATGGATTTGTTGGGGGACGTAGCAGAAATTCAAAATTTTCCTACGTGTCACCAAGATCTATCTATGGAGAAATCAGCAACGAGGGGAAGGAGAGTGCATCTACATACCCTTGTAGATCGCTAAGCGGAAGCATTCAAGAGAACGGGGTTGAAGGAGTCGTACTCGTCGTGATCCAAATCACCGGAGATCCTAGTGCCGAACGGACGGCACCTCCGCGTTCAACACACGTACAACCCGGTGATGTCTCCCATGCCTTGATCCAGCAAGGTGAGAGGGAGAGGTTGAGGAAGACTCCATCCAGCAGCAGCACAACGGCGTGGTGGTGATGGAGGAGCGTGGTAGTCCAGCAGGGCTTCGCCAAGCACCGCGAGATATGAGGAGAAAGAGAGGTAGGGTTGCGCCAACAGGAGAAGAAACTCATGTCTTGGGCTGCTCCTATGCCTCCACTATATACAGGGGAGAGGGGGCTGCGCCCCCACCTAGGTTTCCACCCCTAGGGGGCGGCGGCCAGCCCTAGATCCCATCTAGGGGGCGGCCAAGGGGTGGAGAGGGGGAAACTTGCCCCCCAAGCAAGGTGGGGTGCCCCCTCCCCAAACCCTAGGCGCCTTGGGCCCTTGTGGGGGGGCGCACCAGCCCACCTGGGGCTGGTCCCCTCCCACACTTGGCCCATGTAGCCCTCTGGGGCCGGTGGCCCCACTTGGTGGACCCCCGGGACCCTCCCGGTGGTCCCGGTACGTTACCGATAAAACCCGAAACTTTTCCGGTGACCAAAACAGGACTTCCCATATATAAATCTTTACCTCCGGACCATTCCGGAACTCCTCGTGATGTCCGAGATCTCATCCGAGACTCCGAACAACATTCGGTAACCACATACAAACTTCCTTTATAACCCTAGCGTCATCGAACCTTAAGTGTGTAGACCCTACGGGTTCGGGAACCATGCAGACATGACCGAGACGTTCTCCGGTCAATAACCAACAGCGGGATCTGGATACCCATGTTGGATCCCACATGTTCCACGATGATCTCATCGGATGAACCACGATGTCAAGGACTCAATCGATCCCGTATACAATTCCCTTTGTCTAACGGTATTGTACTTGCCCGAGATTCGATCGTCGGTATACCGATACCTTGTTCAATCTCGTTACCGGCAAGTCTCTTTACTCGTTCCGTAACACATCATCCCGTGATCAACCCCTTGGTCACATTGTGCACATTATGATGATATCCTACCGAGTGGGCCCAGAGATACCTCTCCGTTTACACGGAGTGACAAATCCCAGTCTCGATTCGTGCCAACCCAATAGACACTTTCGGAGATACCTGTAGTGCACCTTTATAGCCATCCAGTTACGTTGTGACGTTTGGTACACCCAAAGCATTCCTACGGTATCCGGGAGTTGCACAATCTCATGGTCTAAGGAAATGATACTTGACATTAGAAAAGCTTTAGCATACGAACTACACGATCTTTGTGCTAGGCTTAGGATTGGGTCTTGTCCATCACATCATTCTCCTAATGATGTGATCCCGTTATCAATGACATCCAATGTCCATGGTCAGGAAATCGTAACCATCCATTGATCAACGAGCTAGTCAACTAGAGGCTTGCTAGGGACATGGTGTTGTCTATGTATCCACACATGTATCTGAGTTCCCTATCAATACAATTATAGCATGGATAATAAACGATTATCATGAACAAGGAAATATAATAATAACTTATTTATCATTGCCTCTAGGGCATATTTCCAACAGGATTAAGCTTGATATCATACCTCCTGAGATTGGCAAATGTTTCGGCGAGGTCAGTCAACAGGTCGGAACCCTTTCGTGACTTGACCATGATATCATCCATGTACGTTTCCACATTCCGACTGATTTGAGTGAGTAAACACTTTTGAATCATCCTCATGAACGTGGCTCCGGCATTCTTGAGACCGAATGACATGGTGACATAGCAGAAGCACCCACATGGAGTGATGAAAGCTGTTTTGATCTCGTCGGGTCCATACAGACGGGTCTGATGGTACCCGGAATAGGTGTCTAAAAAAGACAATCTCTCGCATCCCGCCGTCGAGTCGACAATTTGGTCTATGCGAGGGAGAGGAAAATGATCTTTCATGCAGGGCCGATTGATATGTTTGAAATCGATGCACATGCGAAGTGAATTGTCCTTCTTGGGGACCATGACGACATTGGCGAGCCACTCGGAGTGGTATATCTCTCGGATAAACTCTGCTGCAAGGAGTCGAGCCACCTCCTCGCCAATGGCTTTTCTCTTCTGAACGGCGGACCGTCGAAGATGTTCTTTGACAGGTTTTGCTTTTGAGTCGACTCTAAGGTGATGCTCAGCCAGCCCCCTGGGAACACCCGGCATGTTAGCAGGCTTCCATGCAAAGATGTCCCAGTTCTCACGGAGGAACTGGATGAGCGCTTCTTCCTATTTAGAGTCGAGTGTTGTGGAAATATGGGTCGGAGCTGCGCTGGGGTCAGTCGGGTGAATATGAACGGGCTTCGTCTCACCAGACGACTGGAACGCTGACTCTGTGGCGGGCTTCTTGGCCCGCAAAAAATCACTCGGATCTGCATTTTTCTTGTATCCCTCCAGCTCTACCACTGTTATCTGGGCGTCCGCAATCTTCGAGCCCTTCTGAAAACACTCTTCTGCCTTCTTCCGGTTGCCAGTGATAGTGATCACACCTTTGGGGCCAGGCATCTTCAATTCGAGGTACACATAACATGGTCGAGCCATGAACCGTGCATAAGCTGGTCTCCCAAAATAGCGTGGTAAGCGCTCTGGAAATCCACGACTTCAAGCGTCAGCTTCTCTTTGCGGAAATGCTTCGAGTCGCCGAATACCACATCTAGAGCTATTTGGACGAGTGACCCAGCCTTCTTTCCAGGGATGACTCCATGAAAACTCATGTTGCTGGAGCTGAGTCTGGACATCGGAATGCCCATTCCCTTTAGCGTCTCCGCATACAATATGTTCAGTCCACTACCACCATCTATCAGCACCTTCGTCAGCCGAGTGCCTTCGACGACTGGGTCGACCACCAAAGCTTGCCTCCCAGGGGTGGCCATGTGAGTCGGATGATCGGACTGGTCGAACGTAATGGGAGTTTGAGACCATTTCAGATAGCTTGGTGTTGTCGGAGCGACCATATTTACCTCACGGTTGATAACTTTCAATCGACTTTTGCTCTCCACATCAGCAAAAATCATCAGGGTGGAATTGCCATGAGGATACCCTACATCATTGTCCTCCTTGTCCTCAGCCTTGTCCGACTCCTTTTCCTTGTCCTTGGGCTGTTTTCCTTGAAACTGCTGGATTAAGAGCCGGCACTCGCGAGTGGTATGTTTCGGGTAGATGAAGTTACCCTCTTCGTCTTTATTCATGTGGATGTGACACGGCAGATCCATCACGTCATTTCCTTCCTTATCCTTCACCTTCTTGGGGTTCCAAGATCCTTTGGGATTCCCTTTGAATTTGCCCTGAGTTACGGCCAGAGCCTCTACAGGAGCAGCTGGCTCGGCTTTCCGCTTTTGCTTCCGACTGGAGTTTCCTTTCTCCGACTGACTCGGCTTGTACTTGCCACTCCGGAGTCTATCCTCTTCTTCACCGTTGGCATATTTGGTGGCAATCTCCATCATTCGACTCAGGGTCATATCTCCTGTTCGACCAAACTTCATACTTAACTCCTTATTCTTGACACCATCCTTGAAGGCACAGACCGCTTGATGATCAGACACATTCTCCACGATATGGTGCAAAGTGATCCATCTCTGGATGTAATCTCTCTCAGGGTTTCATTCGACTTTTGCACGCAGACTTGCAACTCTGTCAATCCAGCTAGTCGCTTGCAAGTTCCTTCGAACGTCTTGACGAACACTCGAGAAAGATCTTCCCAAGTGTAAATGCTGCTAGGAGCTAACTGATTCAACCACGCCCTGGCCGAACCCTCCAGCATGAGTGGTAAGTGCTTCATGGCCACCTCATCATTACCGCCGCCAATCTGTACCGCCACTCGGTAGTCTTCAAGCCAAGTTTCAGGCTTGGACTCACCGGTGAACTTACTTACCCCAGTCGCCAACCTGAAGTTGGGGGGTATCACTGCGGCTCTGATGGCTCTGCTAAAACATTCTGGACCTGAAAACATGGACTCGGCTGCTAGTGGGCGCATCTCTGTCATGGCCACCTCGATGAGCTCTGTTCCGATCGACCAAACCTTGCACGATGATGGATCTCACGTCAAAGCCTGGTTCCCTGGGGTCGACCGGAGCTCTTCGCCCAACACTGAGCTGGCGCCTGTCATCTTGCTGCCAATGAGCGTAAGACCCACCCCTTGGGGGAGGAGTGGGCATTCGACGCCTATCATCATGATCAAATCGGTCATCATACTGGTCACGCCGACCTTCACGTCCCTCGCGCCGCGGAGGCGATCTTGGGCTATGAGCCGACTGAACCGTATTCGCAGCGACGGATCGACTGTGAATCCTGTTGCGCGACTGTGACACAGCTGAATTCTGATCTCCTGCGGCTCGGAGCAAATCCCTGATCTGCATCAAGCCTCTGCCAGCCTCCGACTAAGAGGGCTGAATTGACTCTGCTATACGGGCTACAGCTGCTAAATTCTGAATTGGGGTTCGATATACCTGAGTTGGTTGCGGAAAGAGCTGACGTCGACTGGAGTCGGGTACTCGTTGCCGCGCACACTCGTCGAGTGCTCGCTGGAGGTTCTCGAGTCGAGTGCGTTTAGCCAAGTTGGCCAAACGCGCCTCTTCCAAGGCACGAGCCTCGGGAGTTTCTCCTGCGATGGGAGTATGCAGGGCATCCATGTTCCGGCGGCGAAGATCTTCCCTTTGCAGAGAAGTGAGTGGCTCGGGTTGATATTCCTCGTGGGCCTGAGCGGGGTCGCCTCCACCATCAATCCCGTCGGTGCGGGGGAAGCCGGGAGGGCTACGAGGCCCATTGACCGTCAGGACCTCCGCCGCTGGATCACTGCTGTCGCACTCGGATGCAGTCTCTACGGAGCCAGTCGACAGATCGAACAGGCCGTAGAGAGATCCGTCGGGCTCAGTTGCCGCGACTTGGGTGATGGCCGATTAGCGAGCTACCGCGTGTTTGACCCACCGCTGAAGCCTCGACCGCCCAGAGCGCTTGCGCTGGCGGGAGAGAGTCTGAGGACGGCACAGGAGTCGACCGATATGGAGTCGACGGTTGCCGCAGTAGGACGCCGCGGACACACGCCCGAAAATGCGTCGCCCCGCGGACGGGGAGCGCATCGATGTCGAGTGGAGCCTCCTGGAGCCAAGCGGAGTCGTCGGCAATGAAAGTGAGCGCACCGAGACGGATCTCGCGGCCCTCGACTAGAACTCCGCCGGAAACCATGATGAAGGCAATCGGAAAAACTGCAACTTCTCCAAAAAGTCGCTAAGACACCTGCCCCATGGTGGGCGCCAACTGTCATGGTTCTAAGTCTGACAGTAGAATGGGGGGTAGGTATAGAGAGGCAAGATCCTAGCTATGGAGTAGTTGTATACGCAAGGGATTTACGAGTTCAGGCCCTTCTCGGAGGAAGTAACAGCCCTACGTCTCGGAGCCCGGAGGCGGTCAACTAGATTATGTGCGTAAGAGTTACAGGGGTGCGAACCCTTTACACTGAGGAGGGGGGTGGCTTATATCGTGTCCGCCAGACCCCTCCGGCCCTCAGTTATGCAGGGTTTAAAGTACATAAAGGATTGGCGTTACTGGTAACGCCCTACATAAAGTGTCATCATGGCCATAAAGACTACTTAATTACAGACCGTTTGGATACAGAGTGGCTCTTAATCTCCTGGTGTCGAGTGAGTCTTCATGGTTGAGTGCCTTCGAGTCCGTCGAGTGGAATCCCTCTTGGTCGACTGGAAGGCAGCTTCTTCTGAAGATGTCCTTGGGGAGGGTACTTTGGACAGGTTCATGACCCTACCCTAGGTACATGACTTCTTCAGCTAGCAAGGGCATCTCCAATAGCTATAAGATGGATGTTAGTAAATTTGCCATATAAGCATCTTTTGATGATGTGTCAATTAATAAATAAATAGAAAGTGAGTTTGTATGGACATGAACCAACAACTTGTGCCCAAGGTCCAAGACAAAGAAAGAGTGCAAGCTTCCATATTCTCTCACCTCCTATTGGTTAATCTTACAGACAACCATTAGAGTACTTGTATGATACGTACATTGTTGGTTGATGACATGGTTATACTTACCAACAAATTAACTCATAAGTTCTTGGAGATGCTCTAACAAGTTGTTTATGGCATGAGTGTATTTACCATTGTTCATTAGCTTTATAAGTCGTGCACGCACAATTTGACAAGGAAAATATATCTTTAAATTTGTCGTCGGACGAAGTTTCTAACCATATATTTTTCGGCATATTATACATATTTTGTTAGTCCAATCAAAGATCTGAACCCCCGATTTCATAAACCCAACCGGAAGTATATACTTATTAGCGTTCCTATTTGGAACCGGTAATAATTGAGTTCCTCCAACCACTTTGAGATTGGGGCGCGTATCTTTGGGTCTCGGGTGCCGATGCATCCGAACTGAGAAAAATAATTTAGATATTGTAAAAAGAGTGAAAAAAATGATTTCCTTAGAACAGACATGATATTGTGTTACACTCATGTGAAAAGATTCATGAATTAATGACTTTCATGTACTTTGGGCGAAAGAAACCAAAATCGACACTATATAAAAGTTACTGTTCACGCTTTTATACTCACAAATTTCTCTTTTGCCCTGAAGTCATTCTTTCGCGAAACTTTCTATACGAATATAACACTATATCAAGTATGTTTTCAAAATGTTCTAGAATTTTGTGACCTTTTTTGCAATTTCTAAATTATTTTTTCAGTAATGTGTTTGCCAGTTCTTAGAATATCACTCGTAACATAAATTTTTATAACCCGATCATCCTTCGTTCACCCTGTTTTATGTATGTTTCTCCTACGTCTACTAGTTTAGAGTTTTTTTGCTCCCACCTCTGGTGTTTCCCACCCGTTTTGATAACTGGCTCAACAGCCCCATAAAATCTTGTTTTTTTGCAAGCAATCACATTAATAATAACATGCCAGGTAAATAACTGACTAACCTATTAGAAGATTAATGCCCTCATTGCAACGCATGGGCAATTATTTAGTGTGAAAATAATAAAAAAGCGAATATAAAGTCACGAAAACGTAGTAAGAAGTACCACAAAACAAGGGAGAGGAGAAGATAATTTAAGGACAAACTACTAGTTGGCACTTTGTACACTATAAAATTATCCATTTAGTTGCACCTAAAGTAGATAGTCTTGTACAATCTAGAAAATTTGTCAAGGTATATCCTAGATCCATACACTATTTTTTATCAGTTTCCAGATATTGATAATGGTAATATATTAATATTGAAATGATACTCGGTACACTCATCATCCAAACGACACATATAAAGAGTTAGTCAAGACATAAAGGATGCATATTCTATAGAAACGCAAGAAATCTGAGATGAGGAAAAGAGCTTTGTAACGATAATATTGGATAGGGAAAAAATATGCATCTAAATAAACATTGGCATGTTCTATCTTTTGTATCAAAATAATTTATTAATAAACAAATTTAATTTAACCACAAGATAATTTACGACTAAATAAATAAGTTCAATATAAAATAGGTGATAATTCTATGCACCAAACATATTGACCATATTTGAGCATAATATTTCAAAAAGATGTATTGTGTGTTTTTTAATTTAATATTCCTTATGAGTTTTCTTTTAATTTTTATTTAATAATAGACTCACAAAATTTAGTAAAGTATCAAAGGGGAGCAATTAAGCAACGGCAAGGGGCAGTACTGAGTTTCATATCAAAACTGGTGAAATATTAACAGGTTTAGCCATTATGAATAATTACATTATGTCTTCGTTGGGTACAATAAATAAGGTTAAAAAAAATAAACAACAATGGATAGATAATTTTGAGCAAACATTATAAGTACGGAAAATAACATATCATGTATTGCAACAGAAGTTGCAAAATCCTCATTTGCTAGAGAAACAATAAGAAGTATACAGTCTGACTGCAAAAACAACAAAACAGATGATTTTTTTTCAAACAACAATAGTCACATTATGTTTCCGTTGGGTTCAATGAATTATAAAACACAAACATCAATCACTACTTATCAAGACAAGTGATACAATAAGGCCAAACTCACTGTAAACACGCAATTAACAAAGTTGGAGCTGGACACACAAACACCCTACCTAGTAGACCGGCAGTAGAAGTTCAATACCAGTTTTAATAATGTTGATTTACATTTTCAATAAATACTTGAACCATTCTTTCAGTCTCTTGAGCAGTACTGTCCAACTGACCATCTAAGAAGCACAAACCGATTACCAACTTAATGAATGGACATATAAAATGAACGGTAGCTCATAAGTTATAGTCACTTACCAACAGCAAGTTTACTAAGCCCGGGAAGATCAATCAGAGTCAGGTTCACAACTGCAATGATTAAAAGCGTTACGATGCGACAAAAAATGAAAAGAACAAACAATATAAGAAAATACATAACAAGGGACAGATACAGTATGGCTATCCTATCAATGACAGAGATAGTCCGTAATAAACTTATAAGCTTCTAAGGTAAATCAGAACACCCTTTGCAAACAACATTTTTTATATCTAATAATGGAGGTACATAAGACAATTTAATATTGAGAGAGCATTAAAGTAAAAAACAGTTGGCAGCATTGCTGTCTGCATATCTTACCATCTGGAGAAAATATGCTTAGATGTATGGGGACAGCTGATATTTCCTTTGAACAACCGGCTATCTCCGTCTTCACTTCGGCTGCAACGATAGATATGTCAACATGAGCCGAGTATCATCGCGATAAACTAGAATAAAATGAATAAAAAATAGCGCTTAACAGAATTTCAGGGAAATAGATTTGTGGAATTACCAAAACACGTGTATTTTTACTTTGTTCGTGTAAAAACCCAGCATACTCTCTAATTCCATCAATTTTACTAAGCTGCACAATCAGGGGAGGCGCGTGACAATGCCCTTGGGTAGGAAATGCTTTCCAATAAGGCACTCCAGCAGTAAAGATTTGCCGGCACCCTGCCATATAATCAGAAGTTTCAAATGTTAGGACAAATACTAGGTACTCAAAAAACAGACAAAATTGTGTGGTTCTTTTAGGCAACCACACCCTCACACTATCCCAATATCTCTACGGGCAACTAAACTGAATTAACAGATTCAAACAAACCATTAACAGCTAGCATAGCATCACATGCCTCTAGTTGATCCTAAATACCAGATCTAGATGCAACAATAGATCTCTAGGATCTCTAGGCGCCAGATTCAGATGCAACGACAATTCCTCTAGGCGAGATCCAAGAATATAACTGCGCGTCTCCAGAACTAAACTCTGTTGGTTCTCAGTCAGGATCACACGACGGTGACGATGAACGCACACGCGCGAGAGAGTCATACGTGAACACACAGGAACGAGTGTATTTTTGCGACGCACTGTCTTTTCTGTTTCTTTCCTTTATTCGTTTGGAAACAGACTAAGAGCATCTCTAGCAGATCCGTATAATGCCTCGATCCATAAAATAACCACCAAAATACGGGTCCGCACGAAAAATGTTGCCCTATCAGACTCCGCAAACGCGCCGAACCCGTAATTTTTTTTGCAGCGCGCGGCATAATTCCCGCGGGTTCTCCCCCTCGCCTCGTCGATGCCCTGTATATAGCGGTAGCGGTTAGCGGGGGGGGGGGGGGGGGGGGGCATTTCAGCCCGCACTTTTCCCTACCCATCGCCGCCCCTCTCTCCCTTGCCCCACACATTTTCCCACCCACCGCCGCCGGGCTGCCGCCGACGATTCCGGCCATACCAGCCGTCGGACCGCCACACGTCCGAGATTGTCCACCGCCACTTCCCCCTGCCTCGACCGGCCGGAAAGTTGCAGATCAGCGGTTGTTTGTCGCGGCCGCCGGATTTGGCGTTTCAAGCCACCGGTGGCCACGTCAAGCCATGGATTGGTCGGGAAGCACCCCAACCAGCCCTGGCAAAGCCCCAGTGCCGCATGCAGGTACTGGTTCGTCCTCTAGCCGCCACCTTCGGTTTGTCGGCAAGGACTCGGTCGGCCGTCGCCCGAGCTCGGCGCTCGCGCAGCGCCTCGCCGGCTCGCTGATGCCGCTCATACAGTGCGACAACTGCACGCAGACAGTGCTGCGGCTAACATCTAGCATGCCAAAACACCCCGGATGGATATTCTTCAAATGCGAAAACGACGGGGTATGTTCTTGTTTTCATTTGGCTTTGTCAACCTATTTGGTTCAATTTCGATAGCTTATTGAGATGGTCATGTGTGTAGGAAGGTGGATGCTCATTTTGGTTTTGGGAAGAAAAATACATTGATTTATTGTTGGAAAGAAACTTAATAGATGTTCGTGCACTCGTTGATAGAAATGCTAATGATGCAGCTGCATGTGCAATTTTTTATTTATTTTTTTGTGAGAGAAATTTCCAATCTATTCATCAATCATGGCAGTACAGAGAACACAAGAGGTAATAAAAATTACAACCAGGTCTATGGACCACCTAGCGACGACTACAAGCACTGAAGCGAGCCGAAGGCGCGCCGCCGTCATCGCCCCTCCATCATCGGAGCCGGGCAAACCTTGTTGTAGTAGACAGTCGGGAAGCTGCATGTGCAATTAAAGAAGAAACTAGAGGGGAAGCAACATCTACTTCTTTAAAATCAAAGAAGAAGAATGAAGAATGCAAGATTAAGAATCCGCAGATCAACAATGAAGGCACGGAGAAGATATTGGTCCAACTAGTGAGAGCAATTATGGAAGTTGGATATCTTCGAAAATGCCTAATTGTGGTTCTTGTTTTCTTTGGTCTTCCTATTCTAGCAAAGATTTGATGAATTACTATGTATTCAATGCCATTGAAGAAAATAAAAAAGCAAAGAAATATGTTTTCATATTGAAATTGAAATGCAAATTACTGATTTATAGGCAGGCGCGGGCGGCGGTCGAGCAGACCCGTCCGGTTTGTGGGGTCAGCTCGGCCGTCACCCGTGCCGGCCCGCAAAGCCGGTTTCCGCGAACTGTATACACATTTTATGGGTTGACATTGTATGGGTCTGCTAGAGATGCTCTAACAGAAGTGGACCAAATCTTGCGCCATATCCCTTTCAATCGTGCCATCCCACGATCTGGTTCTTGTTCGGTCTAACTAGACGCATCACACATGAACAAGCACATGTCAGGTTCTCTTATTTGCTAGTACAGGATGTAAAACAGACTAATGGGCATGCACGTACACAACATGGTTACGTGCACAAGATTTCAACTGGAATAAAACTTCTTGATTTGCATCAACAAACTCATGAGATCTAACCGCGACGGGGGTGTTGGGGCACGCACGTGGACTCCAATGACGGTGACTGAAGGCAACGCGTCCCAGTCCTAATCGGCGGGGAGGGTGCTCTTCTCACTCTCGTCGGCGAGGGCGGTGCATGCCCGCTGCAACTTGTCGACGAGGGATACGAGACCCTTCATGGGTGGCGGGGCGAGTTCTGGCTGGATCAGGCCGTCGTGCGGAGGGGCGGTCATGTTCGTCGGCGCGGGTTCTGGCCGGCTCAGGTCGTCGTGGGGAGGGGCGGGCATGTTCGTCGGTGCGGGATCGTGCTGGGGAAGAGACTGCCTCGAGCTAGGGCTAGGTCGGTGTCCAGACCATCGGGGCGAGGTTGCGTTTTAGGCGTACGCCACCATCGGGCCGGGCCGGCCCTAGCACGAATAGTGCAAATTCGTGCCTGCCACAACATTTGCCGCCCATTGCGGCGCGTGCCCCACCATCGCCGCAAGGGGCCGGCCCATTTGCAGTTTTTCCATATTTTTTTATGTTTTGTTTTCGTTTTCGTTTTCCTTTTTTGTTTCTTTTTTTTCGTTTTTCCCACTTGTATATGGTTTTAGAAAAAAATTAAACTCAAAAAAAATTCTGAATAAAAAATGTCTAAATTTGAAAATTATTCAAGTTAAATGCATGTTCATTTTTTTAAAATGTTAATTTAAAACAGTTTAAATTTGGAAGAACGTTCAGATTTTGAAACTATAAAAAGAAAAATCACATTGTGGAAAACTGGAACAAATTGTAGCGGGAAATGTAAGTATACCGGCCGAGTGGATGGTCGCTAAAAAGAATTGAGCATGGAGAGGAAGGAGCGAACGGGGAACTAAATGGGACAAGCCCATCGTGGTCTCCTTCATGTGACAGGGGGTCCGCGCACCGCGGAATGCAACATATAGGAGCTCCCGGCCGCCCACATGCCGAAAAGGAAAAAACACGGGCCAACATGAAACGACACGGCCCACGGAGGAGGCCATTTTGGCATGTCGGGTCGTTTGGCCCCTTCATTTTGGCCTTTTAAAAGAATAAAATTCAGGAAAATTGCCAAAAATATAGAAATTCAAGAAATAGTGGTCAACTGTCCTGTGCGGTAAATAGTGAGCTTTAGTAGGGCACGCACAACGTTGGGCGTTTAACCAGGCGGTAGGGTAATATTTCTCAGCCATTAGCCTTTTGAGGCCCTGGGAACCACGAGACCGCACATTGCTACAGTCAGGCTAGCCGCGCTAGTAGGCCATGGAGCGTAATATTGGGAACTGTATGTGTTATCCTTGCAATTAGTAAAATATTGTCCCCGTCCCTTTGTTTTTCTTTGTGTACTATGATACACTGGCATGCCGCATTATCTTTTTCTTGGTGCATGAGAGAAATCAAACTCCTTTTCTTCCCTTCTCACGGAGTGCGATTTAGATTTTTCTCGTGTCAAATAAGAAGTACAAATTGTTGTGTCCCACTTGTCCGCCTTTCAAACAAATGGGAAACGTCGGGCAGCAAATGGGTCTTGGGGGTTGATTTGGTGAATGCCCTAAGTTCGTGGGGACAACATTGCACTTTAGATGTGTCCATGATGAAAAGAGCTTATTATGTTGGGGCTATATTTCTTAAATAGGTTTATAAGGAATTAAATTTATGAATGCAAGTTTGATCTCAAAATGGTTATTCCATTGGCAAAAAAGCATGACCCCCTTTAAGATTTTTTTCATTCCCATGTTGATGTGCAAATTTGAATCACACAAGACTGTTGATGTGCAAATTTGAATTACACAAGAGTATGGACAGTTCATCACCACCATTTTAGCTCAGTTACTTTCTTTGAGCCTACCCTCCTACTCTGCCCTAGAATTACCACTGCCATAGTATATTTAATGCATAACAAAATGTATATGAAATAGTTTAATGCCAAAATAAAAAAATGTTGAACATTCTATCTGATATGCATAGCCTACACGTGCTCCTACCATTTGAGCTACATCCAAATTTATTTGCAAGGTTTTAAAATCAAGCAATAAACAGTAACTAGCATTACATCACACAAAAGTATACTTCATATCCTACAGATATGAGTTATGCTAGGCAGTAAATACCAAACACCAGGAATCTTGGTGGAAGAAAAAACTTACAAGAACATAAACTAACTCATGCATATCATCATCCTGGATTAGATTACAGAAGGCACACTCCATCAATACAAGGGAACTGTTCAACAGTTCAGCAAAGCTGATACTAATAACTTCAGCTTAAACTGCAGAAAAGAGTTTTATCTTACAACAACAGCAAGCCATCATCATGGTTTGTTTGTTTCTATCAACACGAGACACACAACAGCAAGCCTTCAATCTAAAAGCGCATGTCAGTTTGCGGATAGTCCTTGTGTAAAATGTTGTCGGCTCTCACCAGGATCTCTCAAAATCTTGGATGTTCTTTCTTGCAACAAGAGTGTTGTTTGTGTTGGGCTCAAGCCCCATACATAGGACATACCTTCGACTATCCATGACTAACTAGGGAAGAAAATCACGGATTATTCCTCCTACAATATATAGTAGGACTAGACGAGCATGGTAATTTTCATGCATGTAGTAGCTAGCTTAACATGTACGGCAACAACGTGACCAGACATGCCTGACCAGACGTGCCTCCACATTAGCAGACAAATAAGAACTAGATGATGATTTTGTCAAACAACAATGGGCAACCTTGCACAGGCATGCTTCCTGCTAGTAGTATGATCTCAGATTGTTACACTACTGACTTAGCATAGACGGAAGTATGGTTCAAAGAACTGGCGCTGCAGGCGCCATGCATTACATGTAGAAGCTGAACACTATCATTGTGAGTTTGCTTCTTTTGCTGTTGTTGTCGTTGTGCAATTCCTGTATTGTACTGTTCACAAGATATTTGTCCAGTTGGAATCAAGGCAACCGCTGCCGAATTCTTGCCTTCAATACTGTCAGTACTCCCGTCTTGACTGCTGATTATTTTTGCAGTAGTATTTACAGGAGCTTAAAACTAATGTCTGTGCAGTGCTTACAAGTAGTGTCAAAAAATAGAATGCTGGACTGGACATCCTTCCTCTGATTCCTGGGTTTTCCTAGGAAATAAGACATCCATTTAATTTGTATGTGACAATGTGCGAATGAGAGGTACAATCATCAAAGCCCCTTTAGTCAAGTTTGACGCTTTCTTACTTACCCATGGTGATGTTTTAAGGCTATCTTCAGCCATTCGTTTAATATACATTGAACTTCTTTCATATACTTTCTTTTGGGCGTGCTTGGGGTAGTTTCTTCTTCTTCTTTGGTGTTCACAATATTATTTTCCATTTTTGTCCAAACATGGGAGTTACTGGTTAAATTTATGTCATGGGGATAACTTTAACCTAGACATGCTACAAACAATGCATGCTGACACCACATTAATCGACAAACAGAAATATAGGAAGAGAGTGAAGGTAAGCAAGTTGTTGCTACTGACATGCCGTTGTTGTGGTCGATCGAAGTTTTCTCCCACGTGCATTTGGTCGAGCAACTCGGGGGCGTCCTGGAAGCAGCCTCCAATTCTTGCACCAGGGTGAGGCGTGTCATCCTCCAGCAACAATGTAGCATTATCCGGGACGAATCCACGCACCATGACGCCATGGGTAGCTGCAGCCGCAGCAGCGTGCCATGAAGGTACATCCAGTCACCACATTTGAAGCGTGTGAGGGGGAAATTAACAAAATGTAGGTTGCAAGTCGCTGCAACGGTGAAAGCCACTCCTACTCACTTGGACATTTCGTCAAACACATTCCGTGCAGTGCCTGGAACATCACCGCTGAGAGGAGAGTGGTGGATCCGGCCGGGCCACTGCAGCTAGAGGCAGGGTTGTGCGTGGCGGGAGGATGAAGCGTGTGCCTTGGATTTGCTCCTTCGTCGTCCCTGCTTCGACGCTATGCCCACAGTCCACGATGCACGGAAGGCCAGTGCTCGTCGCTTCGATCGCGTCGCCGAGCTCAGAGCAGTGAGGCGGTGGCCTGGCCATGGTGCACGGATGAAATCGCGGCACTGGTGGAAAAACAGGCTTCCGTCCAGCCCCATAAGTCGCGAAGCTGTAGGAACCGCGACTAATGGGACCTTTAGTCGCGGTTCTGGAGGTGAACCGCGACCAAAGGCCTGGGCCCAGGGCGCTCGGTGGCTAGCTGGCGCACGTGAGGGTCTTTAGTCGCGGTTGGCCAGGACAACCGCGACTAAAGGCCTTCGGGCACCTTTAGTCACGGTTTGCCAGGCCAACCGCAACTAAAGCCCCTCCCCTATATATACCCATCCAGCAGCCAACACTTAGCCATTTGGAGCCATTCTCTTCACAAGTGGGTGTAGCTAGGTTTGCTTTTGGTTCCTCTTATGCACATAAGGTGTTTGATGAAATGCCCCAAGAGTATGAAACAAACATGACATGAAGTGTTGGAGCCACACTCCTCGATCGCGGTTAGCAACTTGATGAACCTTTGATGTGTCATTGATAAAATATGCATGTGTGCAGTTCATTGTTTAATTTATATTGTTTGTAGCTAGTTAGTTTAACAAATGCATGATGGTTAATTATATATTTTATATTATAATAATGCAGATGAATCGGCAATGGATGTACGGTAACCGACTCTCCGGCGAGTTCACTACGGGTTTGAAAGATTTCCTCGTAGTGGCTAATGCGAACAAGCAGGGGGGTTTTGTTATCTGTCCATGTGTTATCTGTAAGAATCAGAAAGGTTACTCTTCCTCAAGAGATGTTCACATGCATCTGCTTCGGCACGGTTTCATGCCAAGCTATAATTGTTGGACCAAGCATGGAGAAAGAGGGGTTATAATGGAAGAAGATGAAGAAGGGGATGATTTCATCGATGAAAGCTATCTTGCTCATTTCGGTGATACTTTCATGGAGGATGCTGAAGGTGAAGGGGAAGGTGAAGAAGAGGCACGTGATGATCCCGTTGATGATCTTGGTCGGACCATTGCTGATGCACGGAGACGTTGCGAAACTGAAAAGGAGAGGGAGAATTTGGATCGCATGTTAGAGGATCACAGAAAGGCGCTGTACCCCGGATGCGATGATGGTCTGAAAAAGCTGGGCTGCACACTGGATTTGCTGAAATGGAAGGCAGAGGCAGGTGTAGCTGACTCGGCATTTGAAAACTTGCTGAAAATGTTGAAGAATATGTTTCCAAAGGATAACGAGTTGCCCGCCAGTACGTACGAAGCAAAGAAGGTTGTCTGCCCTCTAGGTTTAGAGGTTCTGAAGATACATGCATGCATCAACGACTGCATCCTCTACCGCGGTGAATACGAGAATTTGAATGAATGCCCGGTATGCACTGCATTGCGTTATAAGATCAGAGGCGATGACCCTGGTGACGATGTTGAGGGCCAGAAACCCAGGAAGAGGGTTCCCGCCAAGGTGATGTGGTATGCTCCTATAATACCACGGTTGAAACGTCTGTTCAGGAACAAAGAGCATGCCAAGTTGTTGCGATGGCACAAAGAGGACCGTAAGTCGGACGGGGAGTTGAGACACACCGCAGATGGAACGCAATGGAGAAAGATCGACAGATGGTTCAAAGATTTTGCAGCTGACGCAAGGAACATAAGATTTGCTCTAAGTACGGATGGCATGAATCCTTTTGGCGAGCAGAGCTCCAGCCATAGCACCTGGCCCGTGACTCTATGCATCTACAACCTTCCTCCTTGGTTGTGCATGAAGCGGAAGTTCATTATGATGCCAGTGCTCATCCAAGGTCCGAAGCAACCCGGCAACGACATCGATGTGTACCTAAGGCCATTAGTTGATGAACTTTTACAGCTGTGGGGTGGTGTCCGTGTGTGGGATGAGCACAAACAAGAGGAATTTGACCTACGAGCGTTGCTTTTCGTAACCATCAACGATTGGCCTGCTCTTAGTAACCTTTCGGGACTGTCAAATAAGGGATACAATGCATGCACGCACTGCTTACATGAGACTGAAAGTGTACATTTGCCAAATTGTAAGAAGAACGTGTACCTTGGGCATCGTCGATTTCTTCCGAAAATTCATCCAGTAAGAAAGAAAGGCAAGCATTACAACGGCAAGGCAGATCACCGGCCGAAGCCTGCGGAACGCACTGGTGCTGAGGTATTTGATATGGTCAAGGATTTGAAAGTCATCTTTGGAAAGGGTCCTGGCGGACAATCAGTTCCGAAGGGAGCTGACGGGCACGCAGCCATGTGGAAGAAGAAATCTATATTCTGGGAGCTAGAATATTGGAAAGTCCTAGATGTCCGCTCTGCAATCGACGTGATGCACGTTACGAAGAATATTTGCGTGAACCTCCTAAGCTTCTTGGGCGTGTATGGGAAGACAAATGATACAAAGGAAGCACGGCAGGACCAGCAACGTTTGAAAGACCCTGATGACCGGCATCCGGAATGGTTTCAAGGTCGTGCCAGCTACGCTCTGACCAAAGAAGAGAAGGTCATCTTTTTTGAATGCCTGAGCAGTATGAAGGTCCCGTCTGGATTCTCGTCCAATATAAAGGGAATAATAAACATGGCGGAGAAAAAGTTCCAAAACCTGAAGTCTCACGACTGCCACGTGATTATGACGCAATTGCTTCCGATTGCTTTGAGGGGGCTCCTGCCGGAAAATGTTCGAGTAGCCATTGTGAAGCTATGTGCATTCCTCAATGCAATCTCTCAGAAGGTAATCAATCCAGAAGTTCTACCACGGTTACAGAACGATGTGATCCAATGTCTTGTCAGTTTCGAGTTGGTGTTCCCGCCATCCTTCTTCAATATTATGACGCACCTCCTGGTTCACCTAGTCGAAGAGATTTTCGTTCTCGGTCCTGTATTTCTACACAATATGTTCCCCTTCGAGAGGTTCATGGGAGTATTAAAGAAATATGTTCGTAACCGTGCTAGGCCAGAAGGAAGCATCGCCAAGGGCTATGGAAATGAGGAGGTAATTGAGTTTTGTGTTGACTTTGTTCCTGACCTTAAGCCGATTGGTCTTCCTCGATCGCGGCACGAGGGGAGACTAAGTGGAAAAGGCACGATCGGAAGGAAATCAACGATATGTATGGACGGCCATTCTCTGACTGAAGCACACCACACTGTACTGACCAATTCCAGCTTGGTGGCTCCGTACTTTGAGAAACACAAGAATATTTTACGCTCGGACAACCCGGGGAAGCCTGAATCCTGGATTAGGAAGGCCCACATGGAGACTTTCGGCAGTTGGTTGAGAAAACATTTAATGAATGACAATGATGTTGTAGATCAGCTGTACATGTTGGCCAAGACACCATCTTCGACTATAACGACTTTCCAAGGGTACGAGATAAATGGGAATACATTTTACACGATCGCCCAAGATAAAAAGAGCACCAACCAAAACAGTGGTGTCCGCTTTGATGCAGCAACCGAGAATGGGCAAAAGGTCACATATTATGGTTACATAGAGGAGATATGGGAACTTGACTATGGACCCTCCTTTAAGGTCCCTTTGTTCCGGTGCAAATGGTTCAAGCTAACAGGAGGTGGGGTAAAGGTGGACCAGCAATACGGAATGACAATGGTGGATTTCAACAATCTTGGTTACCTTGACGAACCATTCGTCCTAGCGAAAGATGTCGCTCAGGTTTTCTATGTGAAGGACATGAGTAGCAAACCGAGGAAACGGAAAGATAAGAAAACGATCAGTACATCATGCGATGATCCAAAGCGCCACATTGTTCTTTCAGGGAAAAGAAACATCGTGGGAGTGGAGGACAAGACAGACATGTCAGAAGATTATAATATGTTTGCTGAAATTCCGCCCTTCAAAGTGAACACCGACCCAAGCATTAAGTTAAATGATGAGGATGCTCCATGGATACGGCACAATCGTAAGCAAGCAGGGACACAAGGGAAGAAATGATGTGTAATAATTTATTGTACCAAACTTTGTTGAATGGATCATGTGAATTATATTACCCGTGATGTGTTTGGTGTCCATTTTCGAATGATACATGAAATTTGGAGTGATGTAGTCCATGACGCTCTGCAGAGTCCGGCCGTACCACCATAGCCGACGACCGGCCTCTGGTATATTATTTTGAATTGAATTAGTTTTATTTTTCTGAATTTTTTGATATATTATTTGTATTTTTAACATTTTGAATTGAATTAGTTTTATTTTTCTTAATTTTTTGATATATTATTTGTATTTTTAGAATTTTGAATTGAATTAGTTTTATTTTTCTGAATTTTTTGATATATTATTTGTATTTTTAGAATTTTGAATTGAATTAGTTTTATTTTTCTGAATTTTTTGATATATTATTTGTATTTTTAACATTTTGAATTGAATTAGTTTTTTTTTCTGAATTTTTTGATATATTATTTGTATTTTTAGAATTTTGAATTGAATTAGTTTTATTTTTCTGAATTTTTTGATATATTATTTGTATTTTTAACATTTTGAATTGAATTAGTTTTTTTTCTGAATTTTTTGATATATTATTTGTATTTTTAACATATTGAATTGAATTAGTTCTATTTTTCTTAATTTTTTGATATATTATTTGTATTTTTAACATATTGAATTGAATTAGTTTTATTTTTCTTAATTTTTTGATATATTATTTGTATTTTTAGAATTTTGAATTGAATTAGTTTTATTTTTCTGAATTTTTTGATATATTATTTGTATTTTTAAGATTTTGAAAAAGAAAAAGTATTTGGAAAATACTTTTAGTCGCGGTTGGCCTGCCCAACCGCGACTAAAGGTGGTTGCGCGCGGGAACGAAAAACCCGCCAAAAAAGTCTTTTAGTCGCGGGTCGCCTCCCCAACCGCGACTAAAGGTTACCCTTTAGTCGCGGGTCGCCTCCCCGACCGCGACTAAAGGTTCTCCTTTAGTCGCGGGTCGCCTCCCCAACCGCGACTAAAGGCCCTTTAGTCGCGGGTCGCCTCCCCGACCGCGACTAAAGGGGGGGGGCTATAAATACATGCGCCCGACCCGTCGCCTCCATTTCTCCGCTCGTTCTCTGCCGCGCCGAAGGCCTGCCGCCCTCGCCCTCGACGCCGCCCGCCGTCGACGCCGCCCGCCGTCGCCGCGCCCTCGACGCCGCCCGCCGTCGCCCGCGCCCTCGACGCCGCCCGCCGTCGCCCGCCGCCCTCGACGCCGCCCGCCGTCGCCCGCCGCCCCCTTTCGCCCTAGTACGCCGCCCGACGGCCTCCCTCGCCCACCACCGCGCCGCCTCCCTGCCCTCAACGCCGGCGGCCGGCCTCGCCGCCCTCGCCGGCGGCCGGCCTCGCCGGCGTTGATCGAGAGAGAGAGAGAGAGAGAGAGAGAGCAGAGAGAGAGAGAGAGAGCAGAGAGAGAGAGAGAGAGAGAGCAGAGAGAGAGAGCAGAGAGGATGGGTAGTTGGCTACAGCCGGCAAAAAAAATTGAAAACACAAACAATTTTCTGAAACTCCGGAACAAAATTTGAAAACACGAACAAATTTGTGAAAATCGAACATTTTTTGAAAATATGAACATTTTTGAAAAATAGAACATTTTTTAAAAGGAGAACATTTTTTAAAAAGAAAAAGAAAAAGAAAAAGAACAATAAACAAAAAAAGAAAAGAAAAACGAAACAGAAAAAGAAAGGAAAAGAAATGAAAATAAAAAAAGGGTTGGGAACCCTCGTAGGTGCGTTCGCTCGACAGTTTGACGCAGACAGCGTCATATAGGAAATTCCAACGTATCCTAATCACTGTTTCGGCGTCGGCTACAACGGGCCGGTGCATTAGCAGCAGTACAGCCGCGGAGGCTGCAACTGCAGCCCGGCTAAGACCCAGGCTCGGCCATATCCAGCCCTGTGTGACGCTCTTTGCATCAAAAAGTCGACGCGTCTCACAGGACGTAGCTCACCTGGGCCGGCCCATTTTGGGTTCGCGACATGACAAATTGGAATTTCCTCCCTCTCCGTGACGCCGTCGTCTGCCGCCCCGTCTCGCGCTCTACCGCGACACCCTCTCCCACCCCTTCCTCGCCCCCTCCTTTTGCCACCGCCCTTTCGCCACCGCCACCGCCACCGCCCCCCTTCTTCACTTAATTAATTTGTTTTTACTACATGTTTTCAGGACTGACATAATGGCGGACGATAGAGCTGACCCGATTATGGACAACTATGATCCGGACGGTGAAGCACATATGTTCGGCATCATAAACGGCGATATTCTATATGTGCCGACCGGAGAAGAAGAAGATGATATCTCTTCTTATCTGAACCTTGACGGTGAAGATGAAGGGCGCCGTCAGCAAGATGATGCCGAACAAACGTCGATAAACGACGATCTTCAAATGGAAGTAGCAACCACCTCCGGCGCCGAGGTATATATATACATTGAGCCTCTGGTGATACAAACTAACTGATTTGAATAAATATGTGTGTACTAACGCGCGCGACTCTCTTTCTTATTTTAGCCCTCGGCCGGATCGTCGAAACAATCGAGTACGTCGTCAAAGCGTGGCGCAACCAAGACGATGAAACAAGGAGAAACATGCACCATCGAGGTTGTCGACAGTGCAACCGGCAGGCCGCTGGAGCCCCGCAAGAACGCCACCAAGTTTGTCAGCCAATGCGGAGCCATTGTTAGAGACAACGTCTCGATCACCGTCCAGGAGTGGAATGAGCCAAAGAAGGCACGAATTGATGGTTTCACTTTTGTCGATAAGAGAACAAAAAAAGATTGCTTCAAGAAGCTTATGGAACATTTCGTTCTACCTCCGGAATACAACAAATTCGATGAGGAGGGTAACAAGATTGAGGAAAACAAGGAGAGGAGGAGGCTAGTCAAACAGTTCGCTCTTCATAAGATGGCCGACGCATTCCGGAAATTCAAGCAAAATCTAGCCCATGACTTTGTCAAGCAGAACAAGACTCCGGATTTCAAAGGACAATATGAGAAACTGAAACATGATTGGCCAGAATTTGTGAAGCAAAAGAAATCGGAGCAGTTCATTCAAATATCGAAAAAAATAAGGAAAATGCGGCTAAGAAGGAGTACAATCATGTTATGGGGCCAGGAGGGTATCGCATTTGGGTGCCTAGGTTGGAGAAGATGGAGAACGAGCTGAGGGCGCGAGGAATCCGTCCAGGTACGGAGGGATGGGACCCAAGGGCCAAAAGCTGGTGGTACGGGCATGGGGGAACGCTGAACCCGGAGACAGGGGAGTGTGTTTACCGGGGCAAATTAATTAAACCCACCCAAGCCCTTATTAACGCAATGAGGGATGCTCAACAGGGGAAGATCAAGTTCAACAGAGAGAACGACGCGCTGACAAAAGCCCTCGGGAATCCTGAACATGGAGGACGTGTACGAGGCATGGGGCACATTCCGTGGAAAATAGGGTTCCCCCAGAACGATGACCCGTACGGTTACAGAAGCCGTAAGAGAAAGATGGATCGGGAAGCAGATGTTGTGGCGCGGTTGGCATCGGAAATGGATGTGATGAAGAAAACCATGAGTGTACTAGTAGCCGAAAGAGATGCAGCTCGGGTGCAGCATGAAGATCATCCAGCGGATCTCGGAAGCCAGCAGCGGAGAAGCAGCGTGGCTTCCACGGAGGCCCCACCGGCTGGTGCAGATGCACCGACGATCGAAATTACTGCACCGGAGCCTCTGGTGGTCGAAATTACTGCACCGGAGCCTCTGGTGGTCGAAATTACTTCACCGGAGCCTCCTCGCTACCCCGTGGACGATATAAAGGAGATGAAAGAATGTCATCTGTATTATCCTATCGGGAACATGTCCATGAAGGTAGCCATCGGCAGTGCTTTACCATGTTTACCTGGAGCACTCCACCACAACAACCCCATTCAAGATGGCTATGCTCGTGTCACGGTGGAGGACATAGTCCAAGGGTTTGAGGACCTGGAGATTGACATTGCTACACCTGAAGGGGAGAAAAGACTTGGAGATGTCAAGCGCCATTTCATTCTATGGCAAAAGAAGTTTATCAAGTTTCCAGGCGAGGCGCCAAGGACAACAAGTCCACCCCCCTACGGTGGTGGTGGTGGCGGTGGCGGTGGTGGTGGTGGTGGTGGTGGTGGCGGTTCACCTACACCTCCGTCACGTCAGCCGACGCCGCCCCCCAGTCCACAACGTCCGGCGGGTGATCAGCCGCCGCCCCCCAGTCCTCGTCCGGCGGGTGATCAGACGCCGCCCCCCAATCCACCTCCGGCAAAGAAGCAGAAGCAGTCCTGGATTATTAACCCGGACCCTTATGTACCTAAGACCACAAAGGTACCGGAGCCATCACTGAAGCCTCTCCCCACAAGGCCTTGGGAACGTAGTGCCGAGGAAGTCGACGCGGCCGCGGCTGCTGATTTGGAGAAATGGAAGGCGGACTGCAAGAAGAAAAGAGAGCCCGAGCCCAAGCCAGTATTTTCTGATGAGCAAAAGAAGTGGGCTAAGTCATTTTTGAGCACACCGTCCCAAGCCGCGAAGAATCTGCCTAACGACTATGCACGTGAACTTCGCAGGCAGGCACTCATGTTCAAGGAGAACAAAGAGCGGGAGAAGGCCGAAAGTAAAAAAAGCGGGAAACAAGTTGCCCAGCTCGGGGAACAAAGTAAACAATCGATTGCCCCGCTTATAGTGGAAGCCTTCTGTCCGGATGCCCCCGAGATCATACAAGCTGCGGCAGCACAGGGATTGACTGTAACGAGTGCCAGAGAACAAGCGGCCAACTTAGGTATTACTCTTCGTGAACTGTTAGGCCTTGATGAGGCGCCAGTGAAGGAGGTAGTAATTACATATGTCAAGAATGGGCCTCTCGTCGAGCCTGCGCAGGAAAAGGATCTACCTCCACAAATGAAAGGTCTGCTGAAATGGTACAAGGGTTACATAAAAAATAAAAACGCCAAAGAATATATTTATGCGGAAGTTAGACATGAGCATCACTTCAAACATTACTATGTACAAATTGAACTGAGTGAATTGTTCCAGCTTTTCAATCTGCGCGAGCTCGATAAATCTATCATCAGTTGCTACGTTCTGTAAGTGATTTATTAATTTCTACCCCATCTCGTTCATATTGCCTGCACTATATATATGTCCTAACTATATTGTTGTGTCCGCTATTATACATGCAGAATGAAGATTAAGGAATGCAGAGTAAGGAACATCCATGATGTTGGGTTCATTGACCCACACATCGTTAATGGACATGTGTTGGAGCGTTACCCCGCCGACGTGGAGGCAGACCTGTGGCAGTTTCTTACAAAGCAGGAACTCAAAAGTGATATTCTATTTCCTTACCATTTTGAGTGAGTGTTTCTGTCTTGAGCACATTCTCTTTTGTTTACTCCATGCATGGTATGTGGCCGGCTAATCGATGAGTTATGCATGACGTACTGTGCATGTATCGTGTCCGCAGGTTCCACTGGATTCTGCTAGTAATTAAAGTTAACACCTCAGAATGTCTCGTCCACGACTCTGTGAATATGGATCCAAAGCTTTGGGGCGGCATGAGAAGAATGCTGCAGAAGTAATTATTTTCATTCATTTGCGCTCTATATCGATCGGCCTATTTCGTTCATTTCCTAATATCAAGTAACTAATTAATAACTCTCTTGTTCATTTAATTTTCTTTGCCTCGTAGGGTTTGGAGACGGTTCGTAGATACAAAGGTCGGTGAATTCAAAAAAGAGCTAGAATTCAAAATGTTAAAGGCTAAGAATGCTGGGGATATTCAGCCACCGGAGACCAATCTATGTGGATACTATGTCTGTGAGATGATCCGGAGATACACCTCTGAGCGGGTTCCGAGTGATACCAATGCTCAGAGGAATAACCTCCGGTGGATGCTTAGTCCAGAAGCTCGCTTCCGACCACTTCAAGAGGAACTAGCTGGATGGTTCAGCAGGGAAGTCCTCCATCCTAAAGGAGAACACTATTACGAGGACGTAGAACTTTATATGCATTAAATCATGTATGGAAACTTGTTCAAAATTGTATATGGTCATCCGATGATATTGAATATATATTGTATATTCCTCTTGAATTCTTTTTGGTTCTAATTTCAAATTTATTTGAAATTGTACATTCATATGCATGTATGTAGTACCGTAGAATATATGAAACTCCTTCAAAATTAAAATAAAGCACAAAAGAAATAAAACAATACAAATTAAACAGAAAACAGGTTTAGGGGGGGGCTAAAACCCTAAACCTGCGGCGGCCTTTAGTCGCGGTTGGCCAGAAGAACCGCGACTAAAGGTCCTCCGCCCCGACGGCCACCTGGCGCCCACGTGGACGGGCCTTTAGTCGCGGTTCTTAAGCAACCGCGACTAAAGGGGGGGCCTTTAGTCGCGCCCGTTCGGTCGCGGTTGCGCAACCGCGACTAATGGCAGTTGCGAACCGCGACCAAAGGCCCTTTTTCCACCAGTGGGGCGAACCACAATGATCGCGTTTTTGTCACCGAACGCGCTCTGAAAATGAAGAAGCGACACAGGATGGCGGAACCTCGGGTCTCCCATATCCCCTTTGGCCACACCGACTCCACGGTGATGACCGTGAATAAGAAACAGCCTCAAGCCCTCTAATCTGATCTCGGTGGTGGTGCATCACTAGGGAGCTTCAATTTTGTTTGCCTTCCCTGGTTTCCATCACAAGATATTGTTCATTGTTTTTGAAATAACTCACCACTCATGCTGAATGCTGTCTCCATTACAAGATACTAATTTAACATTTACAACTTACTCTCTCCGTCCGTGAATAAGTGCATATCTAACTTTTGTCCTACATCAAAGTTTTTAAAATTTTGATCAACTTTATAGAAAAGAGTAGTAGCATATATGACATCAAATTGGTACATTATGAAACTACATTTCAAAACGAATCTGATGATACTAATTTAGTGTCATAAATGCTGCTACTTTTTCCTATAAAATTGGTCAAAATTTTAAAACTTTGACTTAGAATAAATGCTAGATGTACAATTATTCGCATACGCATACGGAGGGAGTACTCGATTTCTTCCAGGACAACATCTTTGGGGAAAGATACGCTCCTCGTGCTCCATTACCTACAAGAATTATTATTCTAATTGAGGACATCAACCAAATAAATCCAAGCCGATTAATAAAGTGACAACGCCTCAAACAAGCTAACAAGCAAAGTTTGTCGTTGTTGAGCCTGATCGATAAAGGGCCAGACCAAGAATTTCACGTCAAATATGAAGCATGCTTTAGCTAGCATCTAATTTTTTTTTTTGATAAATCACCATTTTGACGCATCTTTCAATAGTTCCCCAAGTTAGTTCTCCAAGCTAGGCCGAAATGACGCATCTTTCCACCTTGGACCACCACCATGTAATACATAGGCTTTAGACATCCTTCCCTCCATCTAACAAATTCCACCGCCAGTGGAATGTTCAGTGCTTTCTGTGAATGAATGAATGAACGGTCTTAGTGCATTTGCCTTCACAAAATAAAAGAGGAAAAGAAGAAGGATCTGGTACAAAAAAAGGCTAGAAAAAGTAGCATGACAAAAATAAAGAGTGAATTGCAGAAATCATCGACAGTGAAGGCTAGAGTTGCATGAAACACACTTCTACATATTTGTGCCAAAAACCACTCAATTTTTTGTTGCAAAAAACACTACTAGGCGGCTTTGGCCCATTTGATGACGATTATGATAGGTGGATCCCAGAAAAGCGGACGTGGCATAACTGTTCACGGGGACGGTGTTAGCCAGGGAATTTGTGTACGAAACAACCCCCTGTAATTTTTCCAAGACACCCTCTTAAACAATGGGCGGCGGCCGTTCATTTCCCGGCCGGATCACGGCGGAAGGTCAACAGGTAGTGGCGGTCCATTTCCCGGCTAGATTCCACTGGATCCGGTGCGGGGCGGGAGAGAAGCGTGTGTTGCTGGCCTCCTAGGCGGCAACAGGGATGACGAAGTGCTCCGCCCCTAACAGGCTGAGACTGTGACAGAGCTCATTGACTTCCTACCCCGCAATGTCGTTGATGCGGAAGTCCACACCGCGTGCCCATGGCCACGAGGTCGAGCGAGCACGACGGCCGGACCCGACGATCGCTCCGATTAGGAGGTCGACCACGAGCTTGACGCGTTCTCGCTAGATCAAGTGCCGGGCTGGAGCGGTTGAGGCCTAATGTGGCCAGATCCGACTTGGTGTCATGGGCGGCCCCGGGAGGGAGGGACAGCCGCATGAGAGCGTGGGTAGGCCTGTCGGTGGCGCGCACGGGGAACTACTAGGGAAAAGCCTATATGTAGATGCTTAGCAATAGGGCGGGGCAGATGGCCCGCTCTCATGTTTACTAGTAGCAGCACGGGCTAAGCAACACATCGCTACTACTAAGTGGTCCCCACGATACTCCAGGGGCAGGCCACAGTAGCAGCATTCGGTATATTACCCGCGCTGCAACTAATCTTGTAGCAGTAGCATGCGTCCTGTACCCAGCATTGCTACTATCTATACGTATAGCCAGCCTATAGGCCTACTACCCAACGCTATAGGTAGTTGTGTAGAAGTAGTGCGGGCCCTTTCCCTCGCACTACTATTAAACCACCTTATCCTCTGCCGTGGGTGTCGGCCCTCACTCTCCCTCTCCACTAACTCTCGCCACCGGCACCCCGCCACCTGGGCGTCGGCCCATTTCCTCACCGCCGGCCTTCCCCCACGTACGTCGGCCCTTCTCCCACCGCCGGTCCTCACCGCGCCTTCTTCGAGCCCGCCGTCGCCCTCGGTGGTGGTGGAGGACCTCCTCGCCGGCGGTCGATCAACATCCGCTGCTGATACGTCTCCAACGTATCTGTAAATTATGATTGTTTCATGCTACTGTACTATCAATTTTATATACTTTATATGCAATTTTATATCATTTTTGAGAACTAACCTATTAACCTAGTGCGTAGTGCCAGTTGTACATAGTCCTCGCTTCTTTACCCAAGGGTAACCCTTGGTATCGAACCCACAAGAAGTTTTGATAATAGACACGGATTCAAGCAACATCTATCATTTATGTCTTCTTTTTGTCCACTTTTTACTTGAAATTTATTTTTCATTTTATTTTTGTGTATTAGATTTTATATTTATATTATTTTGATAAATAGCTTTGAATAATTTCTTAATACTGAAAACTTTTTAAATTTATTTATTAATTTTATTATATGAAATGAACAGTTTTATATTTACAAGGATATATTTTAAGGCACATATAATTCTAAAGTTACATGAACCTTTTTCTTAATTTGGTTTTTACTTAAAATTCATAAACATTTTTTTAAATGTACACAACTTTTATGAAAATTATATGAGAACTTCCGAAATTTCTATGGACGTCTAAAAAATGTGTGAACACTTTTCAGAATTACAATAAGGTTTTTTTAAGGTGTGTACTTTAAAAAAAAAGTTACACAAACAATATGTTCAAATACCTGGACCACCTTTTAAAATTATGCGATCATCATTCAAAATATATGAACATTTTCAGAAGTACGAATAATTTTAAATTTGATGAATATTTTAAATTTGTACACAAAAACATCTGGAAGAGCTGTTATACGACACCTGTAAAATTAAACTAAAAGCATTTGTGACAGCTGCAATATGGACCGGAGTGCTGCTATGTGGTGCTTTACACGAAACATTTTTAAAATTACACATGAACACCTTTTAACATTTGTAGTTTCGTCTAGAAAAATCGCATGTTGTATGCGGGTGCAGCGGCAAAACCTACGTTTAAGTTGTGGGGTCAAGGACACAACTTTTCCTAAAACCTGCTTTCTTTAGTAGGCAATCAACTAATGGTCCCTGGATTTTAGAGGCTAATGACCCCACAGCTTACTAATGACCTCATAGGATTTCCATCCTGGCGCGTTTGTATGATGGCCGTTGTGTTAGAAAATATAATTGGGTTTAAGTTAGAGATACACGAGGGTCAGATCAATATAACACAAAATATTTAACAATCCTACAATTTCTACACGTTGATTATATACAAAGCGGGGTGAAAGCATAATTCACTTTGATAGTTTGAATATTTCCTTTGAAATTTCTCTTCACCCCAGACATATCTTCTACTCCAATGTAATCGATATTAACAAGAGTGGCTGCTCCAGCTTTTCTTGTACGCACTGATGGACGATACCGTCAATGCTGGCGGCTGCGCCAATGTTGGGACTTGGCATTATTGGCGATGGCCATACGTGCATTATGCCTAGCATATACTCCCTACGTCCAGAAATACTTGTCATCAAAATGAATAAAAAAGAATGTATCTAGACATAATAAAAAGGTCTAGATACATCCTCTTTTATTCATTTTGATGACAAGTATTTTCTGACGGAGGGAGTAATAATTAACCTAACTGTTCAGCAGGAGCGGATGCAAGTAGGCATTCTTTCTTCCTTGCTGCTCTCCGTGGTGACAGGTGAGTGAGCTTGGTTCGGATCTGGGTTTAATTGATTTGGGGGCTCAATTTCTCACCAGTTGAGTTCACGGTTGGGACTAAAATCCACACACAGCTAGGCTAGCTACTCACACATCAAGGGAGCTGTTCCATGGAGGTCGGGACGGGTGCCTTGGGGAGCCTGCTTCCCAAACTCAGCGAGCTGCTCTTGGAGGAGTATCACCTCCACAAGCGCGTCAAGAAGGACGTCGAGTCCAGGCCCGGCCCTGAGGGGGGGCGAACGGGGCGGCCGCCCCGGGCCCCCAGGTGCCAAGGGGCCCCCAATTCTTCTCTGATTTCCTGCCCAGAACGCCGAGGTGCACCTGCAACCTTTTCCCTGATTTCCTGCCTTCCTTTCTTCGTGCTTCTAGTATACGATTGATGGTCCTTCCAATTAATTAATAGAGCAGTTATTGGATGCGGTTAATTAGGCACGGTTATGGAAACAATCCGCTCTTAGTTTCCTTACTTAATCTTTCCGTGAAAAACACCTTCCTTAATTCAGAAGCCGAAAGTTGTGCGCCCAATTTTTTGTGAGAAAAACAGGACTGGTGGGAAGCGGCAATGATACGGACGGCGAGAATAGATCAAGATCGCGAAGCTTGATATCCATCTACTACTATGCATGCATGGTGCCGCCTCGGCTCGGAGCAATTAAGTTTCATCCGTAACTTGTCCATAAGTGTAGCATTTTTGCAGTCGCTGCCTCGGACGAGACCACACTGACTCGATGGGAGGCTAGATCAATACTGTTAGGATACGATGACAGTTACAGAAAAGAAGGTATGTCTCTAATCTCTATTTTTATAGGTAGTCTGTATGTATGGCCTAGGAAATTTTATCATGATAGTTGATTAGAAGTATGAATGATCATCGACATGCCCTCTGCGTTGTTGCAATTGGAAACTAACAATTGATTTATCAGTATTGTTAACGGATAGATATCATTCGGGTTATTATTTTTTTATATGGAGGATTAAACTAATCCATATAGGGGCTATACATAATACAATCTGACATCTAAATGGATGATAACGTGAGTGATCATTGGCATTTAAATTATTCATTATTCTAGACGAGGTGCCAGTTTTTTCTACAGCTGATTAGGATGAAAGAAATTATAGGATAAACATAACAATAAAGCTACCAGATATATTGCTAACGAAGAGACTTAAACAGGAACATATTGTATAAATAGTAAAAAAGAAAGAGAAACATACTGTATTTTCTTTGACTAGCGATTCAAAATATTTTTGGAAATACATACTTTTGTTTATATTAAAGGCCCCTAGGTTTAGTTTTGCCCCGGGCCCCCAAAATGTCAGGACCGGCCCTGGTCGAGTCTGTCTCCCGAGAGATGAAGGGCATGTACGCTGCCCTCCGCAAGGTGGCGGAAGTGCCGCAGGACCAGCTCGACGAGCAACTCGTGCTCTGGGCTGGTGACGTCAGAGAGCTCTCATATACCATAGAAGACGTGGTCGACAAGTTCCTCGTGCGCATGCGCATCGAGGAGCTCGAAGCAATAGATAACTCGCACACACTTAGACGGCTAATGCAGAAGATGGCTACCTTCTTCAGAAAAGGTAAGACTCGCCGTCAGATCGCTAATGCGATCAAAGACATTAACAGTGAAATCCAAGCCGTGGCCAACAGGCGTGGGCGCGTGGCAGGTACATGGTTGAAAATATTGTGCCTAATCCTACCCCGGCGACAACTATCGATCCTCGCTTGCGGGCTCTTTACACAGAAATGAAAGAGCTCGTTGGTATCGACGGGAAAAGGGATCAAGAGCTTATAAAGCTTCTATCCATGGGGGATAGTGTTGTCCCCGGGGAGAAACTTAAGATAGTTTCTGTTGTTGGATTCGGTGGATTGGGCAAGACAACTCTCGTCAAAGCTGTGTACGACAAGATCAAAGGAAGTTTCGATTGTTCAGCTTTTGTTCCTGTCGGTCGGAATCCTGATGTGAGGAAAATTATTAGAGATATCCTCATTGATCTCGGCAAATATAACTCAGATCTCATGATACTGGATGAAAGGCAGCTTATAGACAAGCTTCGGGAAGTTCTCGAGCAGAAAAGGTATGCTTAACTTATTACCAAACACACTTGGTAGCTTAAGATGATGATAATTTGTGTTACTACCATGGTTTACAATTAATGATATATCCTCACCTCTCAGAAATTAAGTCTTAGCTATTATATTGTAACATTAGGCTCAACACACCCAATATATTTTGAAATAAAACTATTTATACTGTTAGCATTGGCAAAGTTTTGCGCCAATGCAACATATATGACTAATTCTCTATACTCCTAGGACTATGTACTACCATCTTCAATATAACTCTTATACGCATTGATTATTCCTCTCTATCATTCTCAATATACTTCACGGCTTCATGGCGGCGGCGTGACCGGCGCGGCGGTGGTGGGCGTGCCTTGGTCGCCAGATCTGGGTCCTTCGGCGCGGGTCGAGGCCGGATCTGGGACCTGGCGGCGCGGGCCGAGGGCGGCGCGGGCTGCTAGTCTCTGCCCCTGCCATGGCCACGGCGGGTGGTGGTGCGACGCGGCAGCGGTTGGCTGGTGGGCGGGCTGGCCGGGATCCGAAGCTTCGGCGGGTGGTGGTGCGACGCGGCAGCGGTTGGCTGGTGGGCGGGCTGGCCGGGATCCGAAGCTTCGGCGGCTGGACGACGGTGGGCCGTGTAGATGGGCTCCTCGGTGAGCTTCCTTCGCGATTGGTGGCGGCCCTTGGGATCTCTCCTTGCCGGCGGGCGGGTGTATGTTGGTGGCCTCGCGTGGAGCTGCGGTCGCCGCCGAAGTGGGGCAATGCCGAGTTGTCCGGTGGGGAGGCAGGCTGGAGGGACGGGAGGCGCCGCCGAGCCCGGGACACCCGTCGCTGGCACAGGGGTGTACCGGCCCGGATGCGTCCGCTCCCACTCCTCCCCCGTTTCCCGGCCATGTGTGGGCTGACGCAACTCCGGCGTTGTTCGAGGCGGGACGTATGCCGCGGTTTCTTCGGTCTTGTGCGCCCTTTGGCCCAAGCTGATCACTTTGGTCGGTCTTGGGAGTGTCTGGATGCAGGGCGGCGGCCCCGGCGGCGGGAGGCACGAAGTTCGTGGGCGGGACTTGTGCCTCGGGTGCGGGCGAGCGGCCACGGCCACGCGGGTGGGTGGTCGCTGGTGGTTGACGGAGCTAGGTTGCTTCGGAGGGGTGGGCGTGTTGGGGTTCATTACCTGCCCAATCTTGTATTGGCCGACGGTGGCGGCGTCCGTGGACACCGTATCCTTCTTGTAGGCTCCTTCGCAGTGGCCTTTCTCCTTCAAGTTGCTCCGGGTGAAAACCCGATCTTTGGGATCGGATGGTGGCGGCTATCGTGGTCGTTCCCTTCTTGGAGGCACCATCTTGGAGTCCTGGTTCCGTCGTTCCCGTCTCACCTCCCCTCGGAGGAGGAGGTCTCTAGTGGTTCCAAGTAGTTCGTCCTCGCGCATTTGTAGTGGCTTGGTAGTCGTTGGGGTGGTGTGGCGGTGGCCGGCACCCTTGTATCTTGCCTTGGGTGTGTGTGTTGTGTGCGGTGGTGGCGTGAGTTTGTATCATGGTCCTTGTGGTTTGATGCTTTATATATAAAGCGGGGCGAAAGCATTTTTCGGTAATATTCTAAGATACCATAATACGAGTTCTGTTGAATTTTTTTCATTTCTGATGTATTTTTTGTACTATACCTTTTTCACGTATGAACAAATCAGTATATACGTACACCTTTAAAAATATGTAGACTCACATGAGTTTTTTTCATGAAACTTATTTTGGGGTATCTAGTAATTATTAATGAAGTATATTAAAAATAATAAAGAGGTATAAAAATTTGATCTATGTAGTATAGCGGGAGTATGTACTCCCAGGAGTACACAACAATTTTCCTATATATGTGAGACATGTTTTGTCTAAACCCAGGTGCACTGCACCCAGGATGAACAGTGAAATCAAAGCAGAAATAAATTAAATCCTAAATTTTTTGGCTTCAATTATGACCAAATTTATTAGGTGCTTGCAAAATTTGGCGGCCAAATGACATCCGAGGAACGCTATAAAAAACAGAATGCTCAAAGTTTTGTGCCTTTCAAGGAGATATTTTTTGGAGCTCCTCTGATGTCATTTGGTACCATAATTTGCGAACACCTAAAACATTTGGTTATATATGAGAGCCACAAAGTTTTAGAACTTTTTTATTTTGTTTGGTATCTTTTTACAGCTCATCGTGGGCGCAATGCATTAGATTTAGCCACAAGTTTTCTTTTTTCTGAAGAGGCAAATCCAGCCGCATTCCATACGATGCACGGACATGGAAACTTACTACTATAAAAATTATATGAAAGTAATTAAGGATAATAATGTTGAAGTATATGTGATAATTACTGAATCTTTGCCATATTAGTTTGAACTTTGATTCTACTGTTTGGTGTACGAAACTTAATATGATATCATAGTCAAGAGGTCTTATATGTTCGAGTTTCAGCTTTTGCAGTTTCAATAAAAAAATCTCTCCTTGTCTCCATGTTTAGGCCTTATAGAGCCAATCGTGAGAGGAGATGCTGAAGTATATATATGTGCATTGCTCACACTTCTCCTTGAGTTCAGATTTTTTGCAACTATTTGGTATTTTTGTAAATATTTGAATACAATACTTGACATTCTTGAAAAATACTTCCACAATATGTAACTTTTGTTGGATCTTGTAAGTAGGGGGTGATTAAAATTCATTGTCGAAGTTAACTCTTATGAAACTGAAGATGGTATATAGATGACTCCTAATTATAGAATTTTAGTAACTCGATGTATTGCTACGTGATCGTCGGTCCATCAACTTGCTCCCCCGCATTTCAGCATCCTTGCTTTGGTTCATGATGCATGCTTAATTAGTCAGATTCTCTAGTTTGAGGTCAAAGCTCATTTCTCGTTATTATCACAATTGCTACAGGTACCTGATCATAATTGATGATATATGGGATGAAAAACTATGGGCAGTAATAAAATTGGCTTTCGATAATGAGAACAGTAAAGGAAGTCGGCTGATAACGACAACCCGCATAGTTAGTGTATCAAAAGCATGCTGTTCATCTAGTGATGGTTTTGTTTATGAAATGAAGCCCCTTTGTGACAATGACTCTAAGGTACTCTTCTATAAAAGAGTATTTCATGAGCGTGGATGTCCTAGTGAATTTGAGGAAGTATCTAAAGATATCTTGAAGAAGTGTGGCGGGGTACCATTGGCCATTATTACTTTAGCTAGTCTTTTGGCTAGTGATCAGTATGTAAAGTCAAAAGATGAATGGCAGATCTTGCACCAGTCTATTGGATATGGCCTTACAGAAGATCCTAGTTTAGAGGAGATGCAGAGGATACTTTCATTTAGCTATTATGGTCTACCTTCCCATCTGAAGACTTGTCTATTATATCTCACTATATATCCAGAAGATAGCAATATTGAGAGAGAGCATTTGATATGGAAGTGGGTATCGGAAAGTTTTATTCAGTGTGGAAAGCAAGCAACTAGCCTCTTTGAGATTGGAGAAACTTACTTTAATGAGCTGGTCAATAGGAGCATGATACAGCCGGTGTATGATGGTACAGGCACCGTAGATGCCTGCTGTGTACATGATATGGTCCTTGATCTTATTTGTTCCTTGTCAAGAGAAAATTTTTTTGTTACTGTGTTGGATGGTACTAGAGATAGCACATCTTTTAAAAGTAATATTCGGCGGTTGTCTCTCCAAAGTAGAAATGAAGATCGTCAAGGCATGTGTCAAATTAATTCAATGAGTGCATCACAGCTGAGGTCTATAACTGTCTTTACAAGAACTTTCAATATCATTCCAGCTCTTTTGAAGTTTGATGTTTTACGTGTATTAGATCTGAATGAGTGCAAGCTTGTGGAAAGCAGGGGCGAGCTTGATCTGAGGATTCTAGGGAATTTATTTCACCTGAGGTATCTGGATTTGGCAGGTACTAACATTTCTGAACTCCCAGCAGAAATAGGAAATCTGCAGTTTTTGCAAGTATTGGATGTAGGACAAAATTTTGGGCTAAAAGAATTACCACCGAGTGTTTGTAAGCTGATAAGGTTGATGTTTCTGAATTTTCATTTTTGGTGCTATATGCCTCCAAGTGTGCTGGGAAATCTGGCATCCTTAGAAGTGCTGAGTGACATCTATGCCTCCATTGACATTGTGCAAGATCTTCGCAACCTGGAAAGACTAAGAGAGCTTGCCATTTCTTTCGATGGTAAGTGTTTGGATTTAGAAAAAGCTTTTGTGGAGTCTGTGTGCAGCTTGCACAATATCCAGTGCTTAACTATGCAAGGGGATTTTGAACCGATGGACATCCTAGGGGAATGTTGTTTCCCTACGCGATATGTCCGCCAATTTAACTCCTACTATGTCGGAGTATTTTCTGCCCTCCCAACGTGGATAAAGAGAGATCCCACCCATCTCTCGAGGCTCTCCGAGTTAATTATTCATGTCGACGAAGTGAAGCAGGAGGATGTGGAAATCCTTGGGAGGTTGCCGGCTCTTCGTCATCTCTTGCTAGCAACCAGCCACCAAACGCAGAGGCTGCTAACCATTCGTGCCGATGGTTTCCGTTGTATGGTAGACTTCATATTGGACTCTGGCTCGGGGGCCCTAATAGTTTTCGAACAAGGAGCATTGCCAAGAGCAGAACGAGTAACCATCTGCCTTGCCGTGCGTGTGGCAAAAGAGGACGGTAACGGTGATTTCAACTTAGGCCTGCATGGGAACATGCCATCACTTCGATTTTTCCGTACTGGAATCCATTGGCGTGGAGCGATGGTTGGGGAGGCAAAGGAAGCCGAGGCTGCAGTAAGACATGCACTCCATGACCATCTAAGCATCCCAGCATGGAATTCTATGTGTGGCCAGATATGCCTCAAGGTTCCACCCAAACCTCCTTTTAATTTCATCGTATTCTCCTCACGTACGTACCTATGTACTTAGTTTGTGGTTATATATATGTAAATTGACCTCCTTCCTTGATTTGATTTCTGGATCTCCAAGACGCTGGCGATGACCATGTTATGTGAGACAAGGAGAAGAAAATGGATTGATATACAGCCTACGGCTATCTTGATGGTACGAGATTTATCCAACTGGCTAGTACTTTGTTAATTACTTGCGTCCCGTACATGCATGCATGCTCTTAATTATAGGTTTCTACTCTCTTCGTTTCTAAATGTAAGTCTTTTTACGTATTCCAATATGAACTATATATGGATGTATATAGACATAGTTTAGAGTCTAGATTCACTCATTTTGCTTTGTATGTAGTTCATATTGAAATCTCTAAAAAATACTTATATTCAAGAACGGAGGGAGTAGCTCATTTAGTGTTTTTTCCTTTGGCATTTTGCTCATGTGTAGTGTTAGGTTCTTGATTGATCAAACTTTCTCGTCCTTTCCTAGAGAAACTGATTTTTTTTAAATGGAGGCTTACCCCTGGCATCCGCATCATAATGATGCATGCAACCATCTTATTAAAAAATCCATGAAGTACCACAAAGTCGAAAAAGTATTACAGCTCGCAAGCGGAGCAAATCAAAACGATTAAACACCTCTTTCTCGAATGTCCTCTTGCACAATTATTATGGCGATCAATTCATATAGCCTTTAACGTTCAACATCCAAGAAGCATACACACGTTATTTATAATGTGGCTTAATGGAGTGGACGTACATTTAGCTAAACATATTCGGATAGGAGTATGTGCATTATTTTGGGCTATATGGAATGCTAGAAATGATATGATTTTTAATGGGGCACAATTCATCAATTTTTTGCAGGTTATCTACAGAGGTACAGCTTGGAGCCGTATGTGGTCCTTACTCACTCATGCGGACTTCAGGGAGCCTTTGGTTCTTGGGTGCAACCGTTGGAAGACGGTAGCACGGGCTATCTTCAGTCGATTTGGGTGGCGAGCTAATAATAGGCTAGGTGTGTAGGCATCGTAGCTTATTATTCTATTGCCGGATGTGGCACTTTTTAGTTCTATATCGCCGGGTGTGGCGCTTTTCAGATTTATTTGCTTTTGACTACTGCTCAGTTTATGAGCTTGTTTAGACCTTATGACCTTGTTACGTTTTTATTTAATAAAATAGCTGCATGCATCGATTGATGCAGAGGCCGGGGGTATTCCTCCTTTTTTTTAAAAAAAAATCTGCATGGTTTTGGCCAAATATCTTCAAATAACATGTACTAGTGTTTTTAGAATTTTTCATTTTATCAAAATTTACATGCACATTTCTTTTTTTTCTTTCACTTCCATTTATTTCGTTTTTCCATTTCATAGTTTCCACCTGTTACGCCAATACATAGCCCATTCACGTTATTCAGCTTGAACATATTTCAAATAAAACTTTACAAAAAAAAATTGCGCCAAAAGTATCTTGCAAAGTTGCATGAACACGCTATGTATTTCAGGTAGTCCATGCATGCATGATGCACAGTCGTGGCAACCATTAATTGTTGGGCCAAGGGCCGCATGTATGATGAATCCTTGGGACTTGCATAAAATATACGCCCTGGCGTGAAAGCCCTACCCTCTGCTCGCAGCTGCTTTTCTTCACGCATATAGATGGAAATGTACACACTTCACGCATATAGGGCGCACAACTTAAATCGAGTGTCTCGACAACCTATCCATTTGCATTGACTCGGAGTTTAAACGCGGCGCGCACTACTCCTACTGCTTGGTATAGAGCATAAACAAGCAAATGAGCGGTAAGAGCCGGGTGACAACAACTGACAATCTCCGCTTAAACTTAACCTCCACATCAGCCCAAGGACACAGCAGACACATGCATGCAGCACTGCAGGAGCAATGGAGATCTCAACTGCTAGCTGGGTTTAATTTGCATGTGGCCTCGGGGGTTGCTGACTGGCGTCAAGCATGCAGACACAACTGGTTTAGTTTATGACGTCCGAGGCAGCATCTAACGCGCGCATCTTTTGAACGACATTCGTCCCAAGATGCATCACATGCACGCGCACCGGCCATGTCATGAATGCGCGTGATCGCCACCTTCCCAATAAGGAAAAAGTCCAAAACAAACCCTGAACTCGTAGGCTCTAGCTAAATCGAACCCCCAACTCACAATCCCCGAAATTGACACTCTGAACTCACTAATCCTGGTCTAAATCAAACCCTGAGTGCCCTTCCCAAACAGGGATTGCTGACGTGGCTAGTAGCAGCCGGGATTGCTAAATTTTTTGGTGGAAAGTGAGAGAGATGGCCGGTTCGGTGCGTAGAAAGGTGGCCCGGCCCACTTCGAGAGCCCATCCAACGAAGCAGTCGAGGAGGCGCCCCCCTGTATTCTTCTCTGCTCCCGCGACGGCAATGGCGGCAGGCGGGTGATCGACGGCGGCGGCGACGATCTAGCCGGCGCGCGACGGCGAGCGACGGGCTAAGGTATGTGTGCGACGTTCTCCTCCTCTTGGCACTGTTTTTTTTGACCTTTGCACACAACATTAGGGTTAGGGTTTTAGGCGGGGATTTCCAGTACTTTGTGGAGGGAAAGGAATGATTTTTATGTGAATAGGGTATGTTTTTTGTATTCGAATTGTGAGTTGGGGTTCGTAGTAGTAGTGCGGGCAAGTGATATTTTTCTGTTTATTTCAGTTTCATCATGGATCCGACGGAGATACTGAACGTGAGATTCCATTTTGGTGGCGAGTTCATCAGTATGGGGCCAAATTTGCAATATGTTGGGGGGGATGATGAGATGTCAGAGATTGAGAGGGATAAGTTGTCACTGCAGGAGGTGAAAGGGTTTCTGAAAGATCATATGCAGTTGAAGGAATCAATGAAATTTTATTTTCAGATACCTGGGAAATCAATGGAAGATGGCTTGATGTTTCTGAATGATGACAGTAAATGTGTCCAGATGGGAGAGTACACTGATGTGGGAGGAGTAGCTGACATATATGTTGAGTATCATGGAGAGGAGGACAGTGAGCATAGTAGCAGTGGGAGTGATTTTGAAAATGATGAGATGATGGAGGTACTTGATGCTGATGATGAACCTGACATTGTCATCACAGCAGAGCATGTTATGGTTCCTGATGATACTGGTGTGATCACTCAAGTAATTTGCCAGTTCATGGAAGAAGAAGGCAAGTGGATGCAGAGCAAGTGGAAGCAGAGCAAGTGGTAGGAAGCTCCCAGCTTCCAGTTTCCCAGGTGTTAAATCCAACTCAAGCATCAAGTGAAGCACCAATTGCTAAAGATTCAGTTAGTGAGTCTGATTCAGACCCTGAATATGAGCCACACAGTGAGGACAGTGGGGAAAATTCAGAAGTTGTGGAGCTAAGAAGGCATGCTAGAAAATTTAAGAAGAAGATGAGAGACACCAAGAGTTGGATTCAGAGAGATTCCACAGCTCCAGTTCCAGTTGAGCTCATTGCAAATATGGAGGAACAAATAGAAGCAGATGAGAAAGATTGGGCCTATGATTCATCTGATGAGGATTACTCATATGATGAAGATTCTGATGGACAAGTGGTGATGAGGAAGAGCCAGTTTCCTAGATACAATAATGACACAAAGATTCCACACTTCAGCTTGACAATGGTGTTCAGAAGCAAGAACCAGTTGGTGAAAGCACTAAAGACGTATGGCATTGCCACCAAAAGAAGCATTCAATTTCTTAAGTCTGAGTCAGATAGATTTAGGGCCAAGTGTGGATGGCCTGGTTGCCCTTGGCTGCTTTATGCTGCCAAAACCTCAAGAACCAGCAGGTTCCAGATCATTACCTTCAATGATGAGCACCATTGTGCACAGAATAGAGAGAACAAATTAGTGACTGCAAAAGTAATTGCCCAAAGGTATGAGCATTTTATTGTAGCAAATCCGATGTGGAAGATTGAGAGCATGAAGGCAACAGTGCTTCAGGACATGTTTGCAGATGTATCCACTTCTAAGTGCAAGCATGCAAAGAAGATTGTGATGGACAAGTTAAAGGCAGGCATGAAAAATGAGTACACAAGGGTATTTGATTACCAGCTGGAGTTGCTTAGAAGTAATCCTGGCAGCACAGTTGCAGTGTGCTTGGATCCTACCAACAAGGTGCAAAATGTTTTCCAAAGCTTTTATGTGTGCTTCAATGCTTTGAAATTGGGATTCAAGGCTGGCTGCAGGAAAGTAATAGGTTTAGATGGTTGTTTTTTCAAAGGAGCAGTGAAGGGAGAGTTGTTGTATGCCATTGCCAGAGATGCCAATAACCAAATGTATCCAGTGGCTTGGGCAGTTGTTGAGCAGGAAACTAAAGATAGTTGGAAGTGGTTTGTTGGCTTGCTTATCAAGGATCTTGACATTAACAATAATGGAGCTGGCTGGGTCTTCATTTCTGATCAGCAAAAGGGTTTGATCAATGCCATGAAGGATTATCTGCCAAATGCAGAGCACAGACAATGTGCTAGACATATCTATGCCAATTGAAGGAAGAAGCATAGGGAACATGAATGGCAGAAAAAATTCTGGGCAGTGGCCAAAGCATCCAACAAACAAGATTTCAACTACTACAAGGCAAAGCTAGCACAAGAAACACCAGAGGGTGCAAAGGATATCATGAACACAGAGCCAGGACACTAGGCAAGAGCATTTTTTGCAGTAGGTTCTTTCTGTGAGTCAGTTGACAACAACTTGTGTGAATCTTTCAATCATGCCAGTTCGCGCAAGCTGGGCCATCTACAAGTTCACAAGCTGGGCCATCTACAAGTTCCACAAAGAAGAGGAAGAGAGCCCATGCATCTTCAATACCAAGCTTTCAGTACTTCACTGCTAGTGGCAATGTGTAATCTTGCTTAGTTTCTAGTGGTGCAAACATTAATGCTATGTTTATAATCCAGTGTACTGTTGTTGCAAACCTGAAAGTGCACCAGCTTTTGTAACATTTGCAAACATGGATTTCATGTTGCAGATGCTATCTAGTACTTATGAAGCCAGAGATATTTGCTCTAATTCTTGATGTCAGCTGCTATGTACCTATGATGCCATCTATTTCATTTAGTTATCTATTTACAATGCCAGCAAAATTTCAAGTCCAATTGACAGAAATAGCATACATTCCAAATGGCAGCAAATATACCAGTCAAATTGACAGAATTATATAGCTTGATTTTCATTGACTGCCAGAACACATGTTCATACATAACAACCCAGATCACAAATTCCATTACAAACCATTGCATACTAACTTCAAAATGACTACAGTGCATACTAACTTCACTTGCCAAACTGACATTCAGTACACTAGCATTTTCCCAACAACTACACCCACCACAAACACAATGAAAACCATCACCACATTCCTATATTTCCCGTTCATTGCTTCCAGCTCTGCATTCCTCTCCTTTAACTCAAGCTCAAGAGCCATAACCCTTGATGCATCATGTCCAGGCATAAGCACATTTGGGCACTCCTCTTCAGTCTGAACCACAGATCTTTGACCCTTTAGCCTCCACACCTCATCTCTCAAATCTCCAATCAAGTCACTAAAAAACTTGGGCAAAGGATCATCATGCCACTCCACATAGCCACATCCACCATGCTATTCAACAAAAATGAGGCAAGAACAAGAAATCAATCAATTTCAGACAAAACCAACAAATGAGCAGAAGAGAATGGATATGAGCACTCAAATTGGGGCTCACCATTGCATCTACGCACACGTAGTACCTCCTGCCGGGATTTTGACGGCTCCATGAGATCCATCTCGGCGCCTTCCGTGGCTGTCTGCAGTGGCACAACTTTGGCGGCTCGTACGCCATTGGGCTCTCCTTGTAAGCGACCGGAGACCTCGAATCCATGTCTCTCCTTCCACTGGCGCGACGGAAGCCGGGGGCGGAAGAAGCCCCGGAAGTCCACGACATCGCGGCGCCGCCGCTCTGCGCCCCGTCCCCCTGCCGTCAGGGCCGGTCCTGGGGAGGGGCGAACGGGGCGGCCGCCCCGGGCCCCCAAAAGCCAGGGGCCCCCTCCCAGGTATACGTACGTAGGTATACATACAAGCTTCGACAGGAAAAATTCTATCAGCGCCTCGCTCAGCTTCGCGTGCTAGCCTAGGAAAGTAAATACGTTGGGCCTGGCCCATGTTTGCACGTACTCACGTGGAGTCGTGGAGAACTGCAGATCGGAGAGGAAAAGGAATCGTTGCCTCGTTGGATTGATTTCCTGTAATTTAGGAATTAGCTTCGGTCTTTCCTCAAAAAAATAGAGATTAGGATCGGTCGTTCCCTGCCTTTTTCCTGTTCCGCTGTTCCTGTTCGTCTAATCTCTTCGACTCTCCTCACGAACGAACGACGTGACGACTGCAGCAGGCCAGCAGCAGGATCTCTCATCTCTTCGACCGAACAAGTATGTCTCGGCGCGCTCTCTTCCCTCGCATGATCTTGGTCCAATTTCTTTTCTTTCTAATCCTGATTCCCAATTTCTCAATCAATCGAACAGATTAACAGGGAATTGTTTTTAGGGCGCTCAAATCATTGCACCCACGTTGCCAGATTAGATTGCAGAAAGAAGGTAGTATACCATGCCCTAGCAGATTCTCATTATATTAGATGATCTTTTGTACTTAATCTAATATTTTAATTAGCTTTGTGCTAATTTTGAAAGTGAATTGTTCCTTTCAATTTCAGCAGGGTCATGTCGAGTACAGGTAGAAAGTATTCATCTGGAAGTCATAAAAGAAAGAAAGAAGAAGGAGGCAGGTGAGGAGAAAGAAGCATTGAGCGGATCTCTTTTTAAATATTATAAGAGCGATACGAGCACGCCAACTAATCCAGACGAGTTGGCGATAGTTCTTGTGGGTGACCAGACTGATGGCAATCCGGAAGATGATGGTCATACTCCTACAGAAGGCAATGTTGACGTCAACATGGATGATAGCAATGTGAGTGACCATGAGTCCATATTTAATTCATCTGCGGCAGGATCTACTAGTGTTGATGAGGAACCAATTAGTGTGGATATTTATGGTCCAAGCAATTAGGGTAATCTTGATAACAAAGCGAGGGACATATTAGTGGAAAGGGGGTCTAAAAGGGAAGAAGAAAACACTAAATACCGGATTTTCTTTACTATGCCTGTTACTATGGCATCAGCTGAAAGAAGTTTTTCGAAGTTGAAGTTGTTGAAGAACTACTTGAGATCTACAATGTCACAAGAGAGGTTAAATGGCTTGGCAACTTTATGCATCCAGAAAAATTTGCTTGATGAAATTGATATTGATATTGTCGTTAGTGATTTTATATCTCAGAATGTTAGGAGAAAATTTTGAAGGTAATATGTAATAAATTATGTGATATGCACAATCATTTTGGATGCACTTAATTATTTTCTTTAATACAAATTATACGTACATATGATGATTATTAATTAGGCATTTATACTAAGGGCCCCGAAGGGCCCCGGATCATAGTTTCGCCCCGGGCCCCCAAAATCTCAGGACCGGCCCTGCCTGCCGTCGCCGTGCTCTGCGCCCGTCTCCCTGCCGCCGCTAACCCTAGCTTCTCCCTCCCCAAATTTCCCAGTCTAGCGCCGTGCTCTGCTTCAGTAACCACTGGCTGGCCCGCAAGTAAGGTCAATCCCGGTTGACTAATGCCACGTCAGCGTTTTTCCCACTAAAACGCACTCAGGGTTCGATTTACACCAGGATTAGTGAGTTCAGAGTGTCAATTTCGGGGATTGTGAGTTGGGGGTTCGATTTAGCTAGATCCTACGAGTTCAGGGTTTGTTTTGGACTTTTCCCTCCCTATAATCTACAAACTCCTCATCTATAAGGCTGGTCATAGTGGGGAGTATCATATATTAGTATCATGCATATGATACTACATTCGTAGTGCATAGTAATATAGATTAGTATCATGGTGGTCTCATTTATTGCCATGCATGACACATAGTAGCATAACATTTATTTTGTTACGATATCTACCTATATTATTATAACCATCTCTCTTCTTTAATTGACTGCCACATAAGCATTTTTGTGAGTCCCAAGTGCATGATACTATTTATGTTACCCCACTATGGCCGGCCTAAGGTACACACCACTGACTAGCTAACGCTCCCCACAGATCTAAAGCGCTGCTCACAAGCATCTAACTCGACAGACACCGGTCAACCAAGCTAGCTGCTCATCGCGAAGGAAGTAGTGATTGGTGCAATGGGGAGCTTGCTTCCTAAGCTGGGCGAGCTCCTCATGGAGTACATACTACACATGTGTGTCAAGAAAGATGTTGAGTTTCTCGGGAAGGAGCTTGAGACAATGCACGCTGCCTTGATCAACGTTGGTGAGGTGCCCCGGCACGATCTCGACAAACAACTCAAGCATTTGAAATAGGCTTTCACACACCATTTTATTTCTAAAGCATAACCCACAGTTCAGGGCCTAACGATAAATGGTAGTGAGAAAGCACTCTTACCGAAAAAGGCTTTCGCTTACAAAGAAGGTAATGGGATAACCGGAAAACAAAAATCACACCGAAAAGCGCTAAGAGCCGGGTGACAACAACTAACAATCTACGCTTTAACTAAACCTCCATATCAGCCCAAGAACCAACAAACATGCATGGAGCACTGCGAGAGGCCAAGACTACGAGTTCACAAGGAGCATAGGAGTGCCCGTGGGAACTCAATTGCTAGCTGGGTTTTAGATCTGACCTTGGGGGTTGGTGATTGTCGACGCGCATGCAAACACAGCTAGTTTATTGTATGGCGCCCGAGGCGGCATCCAACGCACATCTTTTGAACAACGTAAACGTCCCAAGATGCACCACATGGCGCGCACCAGCCATGCCATGGATGCAGAGTGAAAGTAATTTGTTGGAACTCAAAACCCAATGAATCAAACGAAAGAAAACAATATTAATCCAACAAAAAGTCCAGTTTCATGCCAACAAAGTGGCAAACGAGGCATGCTGACATGGATGATGGGTGTGGGGAGGTGTGTAGTTAGAGGAGTGTTGACATGGATGATGGCCGTAGCAAAATTTAGGTTACTACCAAGAAAATTTAGTCTCCATTCAATTTTAGGTCTTCTATTGGAGCCGTATTGGGGCCAAAAAAATCCAAAATTTCAGTTTTTTATATTGGACTCACTTTTTTGGTCTGCTGTTGCAGATGCTCTTAGCGTAGTGGAATAATTTCTCCTCTTGTGTTAACCACCAATCCTACATTTTTAGTTCACTGATAATTTACATGACAGCCATTTGCTATTTTAGTATTAAAGAACATCAGAAATCGGAAGAAACATTGTGAAATGGCAGTGGCCGAGTGGAGTATCTGTGCTATTCGGTTGTGCAAAAAATTGTGACGGGCAACTGTGATCTCGTCGATTCCCTCGCTTCCGGCCGCGTGCATGAGGCGAGCCTTAGTGTCCTTCATGGCATGTTTAGATGTTTTCGAGTATGATTTTTATGGTCTTCGTCGGCTATGTTCTTGCAACAAGTGCAACGTCTGTGAGAATAATGTTACTCTAGTTCTTCTCTTGATGTGACAATGCCTCACCGGCTAGCATCATAGAGCCAAAGTTGTCTTGTCTTCGCAAGTCCAATCTTGCGGAATTTGGGATTTTGTCCCCATAGATGCGTTCATAAGGATATGATAAGTACTTTTGTTAGTCTGGTCGCTTGTGGCTTTGGTGTGCATTCTTCGGCATCTTGGCGAATATTTTATGATTCAATGACCTGCACCTAGGGAATCATCCCCGGCCCAAGAACGTTCAACGCTCATGGCTTATCATCTTTTTGTATGGATGACTCATGCAGCTTTCAGGAAACATTTGAAGGTAGTCAAGTTCGTGGAGGTATCTGGATGGTGGTTCCACGACTCTGGTCTGAATGCATTATCTTTGTTGAACCCTTGGTAGTAGGTCGTGTTGCAAGGATTGTCAACACGGAGAATACGTCTCCACCGTTCGTCCTTGAACCGAAACCTCTTCTTTCTGCTCTCTTGCACAGCCGCAGTAGTAGCAGCATCTTCTCGGCCACAACTATCCTACAACCCCCCCCCCCCCCCCCCCCCCCCCCCCCCCCCCCGCAAAAAAAAAAAACTATCCTACAAAACCAGCCAAGAACATACTACTGCCTCAGACTATCCACGGCCACATGACTTCGCAAATGAGAGACTCTACCAGGCCTACTTGGTCATCCAGCGCTTCAAGAACACTATCACATGTGACCCCATGAACATTACCTCGACCTGGACTGGCCATGACATCTGTGGCGAGAACACTTATGCTAGCTTCCACTGCACATCACTGCCATGGTACGGCCAGAAACTCACAATCACATCGGCCGTTCTCAACGGCTTTGGCCTGTGTGCACCGAAGCTGCGAGGCTTCATTGACCAGCTCCCAGACCTTGCACTCTTCCAGGCCGCCTCCAACAACTTTGGCGCCTTGGACGTCTCCAACCTTGCTGAACTCGCCTACATATACAAGCTCGACGCCGGCGATAACCAACTTCGACAGTCTTTAAAGAAGCGTCGTGATTTCCAGCTACCAATTAAAGCTACAGGTATACCTGGACGCGAGCCAACTCGAGCCAGCTCGGACCGAGCCTGCTCAAAGCTCGCTGTTCCTCGGGCCGAGTCGAGCCGAGCTCAATGCTCCGGCGAGCCTCAAAACGGAGCTCGGCCCGGGCTTTGACCTAGCTCGGTGCAGCTTGGCAAGCTCGCTGAGCCACGTGCGCCAAGTCACTGACATGTGGGCCTCCACATGGGTGGTCGCCAACGGGAGGCGAGGAAGACGACACCGGCGCGCTCTGATGAAGATGGGTGGTCGACCATGACTTGCGCTGACAAGAAGACGGGCGGCATGGTCGCCGACAGCAAGCGAGGAAGACGGCGGCGTCGCAGCAAAGTAGAGCGCCGTGACAGTCTCCGGCGCCGATGGTGCTCTCCAGCCTTGGCCTCTTGGTTCGTGTACGTGCACGCGGCCGCGCTGAAGGACGAGATGCGAGCTCACCGTGCGAAGTGGTTGGCTGTCTGAGGAGGTAGGAGGGGACGGAAGAGAGCAGAGAGGAGCTGCGGCGTGCAGCGTGCTGCCATCGACGGCCAGGCGGGCGAAGTGCTGCGGCGGCGGCGGGGGTGAGCAAGTGAAGGAAACCTAACGAGATAGACCGATTTTGTCTCTCTGTAGTCGTTTCAGTAGCTAGGTGGGCTCGACTAAGGCGCATTTTGCTTGTTGGGCTTTGCTGGGCTGCGAGCTTTTAGCTCGCGAGTTGGACCGAGTCGAGCCCAGCTCGGCTCGAGGTTGAAACAAGCCCAAAACTACAGCTCGGCTCGGCCTTTTTACTTCTCGAGCCGAGCCTGGCTTGGGCCGAGCTGCAGCGAGCGCGAGCCGAGCCCAAAAGCTCGAGCTGCACGTCCAGATTTAATCAGATGTGTGCTCTCAGGTATGTAGTGCGTATTTGCATCTTTCTCTATCGTCTAAAGCTCAGCTTGTTCTTCTGTTGATCAACTACGCTCTAGTGGTTATGAGGAAATTAGAAACAGATTTTATTTTTGGCATAAGTATTAATAGATTTACTTACAAAAATTTCTTAGGCATAAGTATCTGATCTGAAAAGTGAACTTGACATAATGTAGTGTGAAACTTGCTCAAATCTAATTTTTGGCAAGGGCTGATGAAAGCTAAGGATTATTTTAGTGCATTTTTGTAGAAGGATAGTTGGTAGTGGGAAGAGAAGAAGATTTTCAGAATATTTATGGACAGGGGATGTGTTTTAGGTTACAAGTACTCCACGTTATACAATTTGCCTTTATACAAGCATATCTCTGTAGCTAGAGTACTAGCACTAGTTTCACAGATCTTAAATTAGAAGGAATCTATATGGTGAAACTGCTGAGCTATATTATCAATTACTTTGCTGATTGTGAAGGTTTTAGTCTGAGAAATAAGCAATACTTATGTAGGTGGCCTTTTAGAGAAAAACTGGGTATCTTCTGTGAATTCTATGTATATAGTAGCTTTGAAATCTGAACAAGTGAAACGGCCTTGTACAAAATGTTGGTATGTAAAAGATTAACTTAAGATAAAATCATTTATGCGGATAACATTCAGAAAAATAGTATCTTAACCAGAGATAATCTGAATCATAGAGGTAGTGTGATACTGGAAAATTGTCTTATTTTGCAGTAGAAAAGAGTCAGTGGAACACTATGCAGTGTGCTTCTGGTTTTGATATACTTGCTATTAGCATGGATGGATTTTGTGATTTGGTGATGAATTTCAGGGGTAGCCATGTATTCCATCTGTTTATTTGAGAAAGTTGCATACTGGATGCTCCATTCATTGATCAAGCTTACACGGACTGATGAGAATACTTGTGCGATGTGCAGGTAGCAGGGGCGCACAGGTTACTACTGGTGGCACCCCAGATGTTTGACCTGGGATCAAGCAAAAAATTGAAGGATGAAAAAGTTCCAAGCTTCGCTGGAAGTTGTGGCTGAGCTTCTTTTAAATGGCAGCCGTTTGCAGAAAGAGATATTGCTTGGTTTTGTAATGAACTATGTAAGGGTGTTGGAGTTAGCTGATCTCTTCGAAAGATAGCTTGCTTTGTTTTGCATGTTGCACGGGAGGGCTAGCCCATGTCATGCTGTTTTATTTTTCTATAAAAAGCTGAACCGGACAAACCTGGGGGTGTATTATCATGTTTTGTAAGGACTGAAATTCAGGGCTCGCTTGCTCCTTGATTTGAAAATAACTGCGCTTCATTCTGGGAATTGGTACTTTAGAAAATATTAATTATCAGTCAACTGATTTTGATTTGGATCCAGCGCAGAATATTGCGTCATCACCAATACGTCTCCTCATGAGCTCCCGTCCCCCGTGCCGCTCCCGCGAGCGGCCCGGGCGAAACCCTATATCACCGCCGCCGCACCCCTTTCTCGTCTTCCTTCTCCCTCGCCTCCTCCAGGGGACGCCGCCGGGCAAAGCCCGCACGTGAGTCGGCGGCGGCGGGGCTCCCTCCCCCTCGCGAGGCTCCTGGGCGGCGCGGGACGGCTGGCCCTTGCGGCGGCGCTCGGCTCGGCGGCAGGTTGGGCCGCCGGCGGATCTGGGCGGGGCTCCCCTGCTTGGTGGCGCTGGCGGCGACGTGGTCTGCGCGGGGCGGCGAGCGCGCAGGCTCCTCCTCATCCCGATCTGATGGCGCCGTGGTGGCGCCGGCGCTCGGGCGTGCGGTGGGGTCCGTGAGGGTGGTCGGCGCGCGACGTCTTCCTCCCCGATCTGATGGCTCCACGGTGTCGCCAGTGCTCGAGCGGCGGTTGGCTTTGGCAAGCGGTGGCGGGCGCTAGGCTCTCGGCGACGCTTCGGCGTGTGCAGGCGGCGGCAGTCCCTGTGCGCGGATGACGGCTCCGTCTCTAACCCGGACGGCGCGGGGGATGGCGGCGGCCCGGCGTGGCCGGCGATCTGGATGCGGTGGTGCCGACGGCTCGCTAATCTGTCAGTACTCCAGGGTCTGCCTAGTGGTGCTAGTTGGGACGGCAGCCCGTGCACAAGAGTTGGATCCCTTCGAACTGATCTGGGTGAAAACTTGCCTTCGGCTTCTGCTAAGGCCAACGGTGGCGGTGCTATCTGCGTCGTTTTCTTCTTTAAGGCATCGCCGTGGAGAAGTTCAAGGCCACTCTCTGCTATCTCCGGGGGAAACCCCAGATCGGATGATCGGATGACGGCGACGCTCAGGTGTCGTTCCTCCCTTGGGGGCGTCATTCTTGGAGGTACACACATGATCGAGGGACCAGAGGACGAATTCTTTGGTGGAGCGGTGCTTCATCCTACACACTGATGGCGACGGATCCTGATGGCATGGCGTAGTGCAGATTCGGAGTTCGCTGTGGGAGGATGGACTCGCGCAGGAGGACAACGTTTTCGGGCGTCGTGGTGGCGTCGATGGCAGAGAGACCTGGCACGGTACATGCAACAGTACAGCTCTGAAGATGGATTGGTGGCAGGTGGCTGCGGCGGCCTAATACCCGGTAGGCGTCCTGGTTGAGGAGTGCGCCGGACTGGTAGGTGCCCCATACCAGGTGTCCTGGTTGGGACCTCAGGTCTTAGATGTTCAAGTTTGGCTGTGATGTCTGTTTGGTATTAGGCCTAGACTATCTGCGCTCTTTCATCAATTGGAAGGTGTAGCGACAGTTGTTGCTTAGACGGTGGTTTTAGTCTTGCTGTTGTATGACTTTGTAAGATCTTGTGAAAATAATTAATAAAGTGGTCGTATGCATCGCCCAGATGCAGAGGCCATGGTCATCCTTCTTTTCTAAAAAAAGGTCGATTATTTCGTCCAATGAATGTGTGACGTGTGTGCGTTTGAATTCTGTCCTGGTTTGAAAAAAGTTCGACTGGATGGGATTCAATCAAATTTAGTTGCTGGCCAGCTGCATTCTCTGGATGCGATTCTTCTGACCTTAATACGCACAAAAAAGGAAATAATATTCACCTAAAAAACAAAAAAGGAAAAAAATACGGCTGCTCTGGTAATGCTGCTGGACTTCTGGGTCTCTTCTCCAAGAGACGCAGCATGCAAGCGGACATAGATTGGAAAGATAGAAGAGAGTATGCTAGATCAAAGCATCGATAGTTCCAAGATCCAACGCAAAAAAGATGGGGGTGAGGCACTAGTAGAAAACAGGACTTTCATTCTAGACGCAATAGTCCCGGTCACATTACTGTTTGACATAAAAAAGGATAGATTGTGCTCCTACAAAAAGATAGAAGTTTTGTACCAGCGTCTCCCTTGACCCGGGGTACAAAGTATTGCGGGCGTGCCAATGTACATATCTTTACCTAATAATAATAAAGAAAATTGGGTTTCTGGTCGTCCTTCGCGCATATTTACAGAAAACCCCCAATAGTTCCCTGGAATCAACCCGCACTACAGGCATCTGGGCTCCTGCCAGAAAGGAAACGGGGAGATGGGGGGAGGAGAAAACTGGAGAAAGGAGGGGAGACGAGGCGGCGGCTTGCTGTAGCAGACGGCAGCAGGAGCAGGAGGTGCGGCAGCGCGGTGCAGGGTGCACCCACGGCGGTGCTGTACACGGGCGTCATCGGAACGGAGGCGAGCGGCTCGGACATGGTGGCGCAATGCAACATGATAGGAGGAGCACAAAGGTGAGGTGAGGAAGAGCGATGCCGAGGGTGGTGCAGCCTCGCCGGGGTCGGGTTGTGCCGGCGGGTGCCGCGGATCGGGCGCGCGCATGGGGAGCCTCCCTGACGGCGCGAGGTAGGAGAGAGCGAGGGGATCGACCCATTTTTCTGAGGCAGGGGATCAATCTGCTAGCTTTTTTTTAGCAACGATCGATCTGCTAGCTAGGTTAAGGTACGCCTGGGCTGGGCTTTAGGACTAATGGGTCAGCCGGTTTAGTTGCTGCTCTCTCTCTCTCTCTCTCCCTCTCTCTCTCTCTCTCTCTTTTTCTAGATTACTCAAATAAAAGAGAGAGTATTAGGAATTATCTTTTGGGAAGGTACTATTTTTCTGGACTCGAAAAAATGTGCTTGTTCAAAGAAAATTGGATATGGGCAATGCAAGGTTTAAACTCAAACTCATTTGAATTTTTGTGGAGGTTGGTAAAGTGATAAAAGAATTATTGGCAAAGTTTGGCGACTAGAATTGAAGTACAAAAAGGCATGGTATTTTTCTAAAGGCTCAAAAAGGTATTTGGAAAAGCAATTGTATAAAATAGAAGTAAGGCTCAAATGATCTTGTGAAAATGTCATAGTTTTTAAGTTGGTGCAAGGTATTTAATGGCATGATGGAATGCAAATGCCAAAAATAAAATAAGACAATCATCATAAAATATGCAAGTTAGATGAAGGTGTGGAATTTGTCAGCTAAAAGATCATAAACCAGGGCATTAACCTCGGTGCTCCTCCAATAATATTGGATCCCCGTGTCCTAGAATCTCACCACTCCACCGAGTCAAGGCTGAGTTCACGTTGCTTGAACGAAGTGTATGATTTAATTCATAACCATGCACGGTTCTATCTGGTCTGGTTTCACAATTTTAGGTCATGGAACAAACCATGTATTGGGATGGATAAAGGCGAGGTGTATTATTCATCAATAAAGAGCTTTGTTTAGGCTGAGCTTCTCTTTCGGCCACCTGCTCTTCTTCTCTTTCCATTTGTCTTACCAATCTCTTCACCATTTCTTCTGTCAGGTCAATCTCTCTAAGCTATTTTCCTTCCTCGACATGCCAGATGCCCAAGTTGTCGGGTAACTAACAAAAGATTTAAATAAGAAATAGTTAATATCTTGTAGGTTACTGAACACTCCAGATAGTTAAAAATCTTACTTTCTGATTGGAGTCAACCGGCTCATTCTGAGAAATATCATGAAGCTTCTGAAGATGTCACAGTTTGACCTTCATACTCTCAATTTGAAGCTTCAGATCATCCTGTTGAGCCAAAAAAGATCATAAATTGCACAAGCTTCTGAAGATGTCACAGTTTGACCTTCATACTCTCTGCACGTTCATTTAGGTAAACATGTTAGCTTTCATGTAGTGATATTTTGCTTTGGCAGTGTCCATCGTATGATGCTGAGGCCTAGAGATGAACTCTTCCATCATCTTAAAAGAAAAAAAAAGTTTGTACCCAATAGAATGAAATATTTTTGCCTGGGGTGAAACGGCTACCTGGTCATGAGAATGCCTCAGGTCTGTTGCAGTTTCTGAAACTGCTGCCTGCAGATCAGAGATAGCTCGGAAGCTACCTCCTTGGAAGCTCCTGTAATTTTAATCCCCACTGCTGCTGCTACTGAGTTGCGCTACTGATGCGATTGAGTGTGAATTTGTCTTCAGGGTTGTATCAACATGGTAAGAGATCTCGCTGCCAGCACTGCCTGAAGGGCTAGCTCCCCTGTTGGCCTACCTTTTTATATTTGCGAGTGTGTCAGTGCGTGATCACGCTGCGATGACACAGATGAATGGCGGAGTAATACAGCTGTTGTTCCATTTTTGTCATCCCACTCTGCTGTAGACAGAATAGTTAGTTACACTCTAATACATTTTTTGTTTGTATTCAGGTGATAGGTGTATCAACAATTTCCAGGAACCAAAATCAAATGCAGACTTGAGTATTACCTGAGGGTGCATTGGAAAGGCTTCTGGAGCTAAATGAAGAAACAGTTGAAGAAGATATGGTCTTGGGTATTTCGCAGGGATCAGATGTAGCAGAGTGCACGAATGACAGTTTGCCCTTCGAAACGATGTATGCCGTACAGAAGCTTGGAGTGCATTCAGAGATTTTTGTTGCAGTCTTGCTTCCTTTGAGCTTCCTACAAAGAATCAACGATGGTAACCACATAATTAAGATTGCACTAGGCATTTCTTATCCTATGTTGTACTAGGTTTTATTTTTTATAAAAAAATGTCCAGCCTAAATTTTCTGCAAATTTCCATATTGAACTTGGAATCAAGTAGTTACATTGCGACCTTCAGTGTTAGGCTGGTAATTGGGGAATTAAATGAGAAGACAATGATAATCCTACCAAATGCTTTTCTGACTATATATCACAGTGCTCAAGCTAATCATCCTAGCTACCAGCGAGCGAGGAAGCAACCAAAGAAGAGAAATAGCCTGCCAGCTTGTGCAGCAGCGGAGCAGCTTGAAGACCCCTGCGACACTAAAAAGGGGAGGGGTGGGTGGAAGGAGGAGGAGCAGAGAATCACCATCAGTAGAAGGACGGCGAAGGAGTTGGTGTCACAGGCGACGACCCCTGCCAGGCGCAGTGGTCGCGGCCGCCGTCCCAGTCGACGAGCGTGTTAGCGGCGTTGCCGAAGCCCGCCTTGACAGACATTAGCGCCTCCCCGTCTCCTATGCCGCCACTGCAAACAACCCAAGAACCGCCGCAACGAGGACGGCGCTAAAGCAGCCATCCTTGCCTTCCCTCCGCCGCCTGCGCACTCCGTACGGGATAAAGAAATCTCCTCTCCGGACCCAGTCCCGCGCTGTAGGCAGGGGATGAAGCAGAGCCGTGGTGCCAAGAAAGAGGGAGAAATTGGGGGAGATGGACACGACCTGCTAGCGAAGAGAAAACTGGTGAGATTGACTCCGCCAGCGAACGTGTACGACACATGGAGCACCAGCACGACGAGCAAAGCGGCTGGTTTGGGAGATAGTGTGCACAGGTGTCGACTGGTTTGCAATTGATTGGGTTTGGATCTTCACATAGCAGTAAATATCTCCGAGTTCATCACACGGACGTGTTAGTGTACGCATGCATTTGTTCTCCAGACATGCACACGTTGCTGGATTTGATGCCATATATTTTTGTTATCAGATTGGATTTACCTCAGTTTGTGTCCCTCACAAACTCATACTTAAAACTGGATTCGCGCAAAAAAGGTGAAAACTGGAAGATTAATATATGTATAGCCTGCACGCCGAAGAAAAATAAACTGTCTCCAAGAATTGTTGATCCCGGTTCATACGAGTGAATATAAACCACCGATGCCAAATCTCAATGAAGCTATTGTTCCAGATTAGAAAAAAAGATGCCATGCCTGACGTCCTTAAGACGGACATATTGAAGGTGGTATGGAGGAACTTGGCCACCACCATATACATCATTTTGACCGAAACATTGATGCTACTGAGGAGTAACGACAATTGCATCCAAGTAAAATTACTCTAGAAGTGCCGCATGCTCAACATATTTAATGTCTAAATGACAGTACAATTGTTAATCTACCGACATGGTATGCTTTTTCATGTGACATCGACGAAATCTGATATACAAAGTTATGCCGAAGTCAGAAAAAATATGCTGTGTATAGTAGCACTCTTACTTTAATATCATTTTTTTGCTTCCTAAATTGTATATATGAAAAACATGATACTAGCGACACATGCATTGGCATTAGTTAACTCACTCGGGCTTATTTCAAACTATGTTTAGGGGTGCCACAATAAAAATATTTAAAAAGAATATAATAAACAAAAATAACCTACTATAGTAAACAAAGGTAAGTATGAAAAAAAAATCTTACCACCATGATTTAAGACATCAATGATTCTATGTATGATAGTCTTAGCTTTAATTTGTGATAATCATCTAAATAAGAGATACACAAAATATCATAGTTGGCTAATATCAACTTAGAACTTCAAGCCAAAATGGTCCATAATTTTAAACATGGGTTGCGGGGAAGAAGTAAAACATTACTAGCCTTCCTCGCAAAAAAACATTACTAGCCTACAAACAACACATATATTCTGATGTTTATGTGCACTGTACATAAATTAATTTATGAGTAGCTACGTATGCTCTATTTATGATGCAAAATCTAACCAATTTATTTTATTAATCAACACATTCTAGAAAACTCTCATGAAGGCAATCAATTTGGGTCACAATATCAGTCATGGATGCCAAGAAAAGAAGAAGGAAAAGAGATAGAGAGCGGGCACGCCTGGACGTTGGACGATGTATACCATATTTTTAATGTCTGGTGTTAGTAAACCAGTATGCTATTTTTATTATCAGTATGTTAATCTGAAGATAAGGTTGTTCACCCAATTAATTGACTAGGGTTCATGTTCCATGTTCCGAACTAGTACCCCAAAAAATTCTATTGTTAACTGATCAACCTTTTTTTCTTGATCAAACTTATCCTCTACCCGGCCCATCTAATGGGGGCAATTGGCATTTGCTTCGCAACAAAGCACGTCAACTTCTTTTCTCCCATTGCAACGCAAGGGGGAGGGGGGTGACAGCCGGCCTCGAACAGGCCGGCCCGCCATGGCTGTGCAACGAGGGATCCGCCGGCATGCGAGGGTGGGGGATGCAAGGAGGGGGGATCCGGCAGTGGTCGCCGCAGCGGGGCTACACCAAGCTGTGCGTGGGCGCGCTGGACAGAGAAGAGGAGGAGCAGCGCTTGGTGGTGTGAGGTAGCAGGAGGAAGATGGAGGCGGAGGAATAGAGGTGCTGTGTGGATAAGGGACATGATGTGCGGCTCGGTGGGGATTTACTGCCTATTGCTTTTTTTAAATCAATCGTTGTTGGTGGAAGCTGCTGGATGTACCGAATTACGTTGGATTTATGTGCGATTGTTCTTGGCATTCCAACAAATGGTTATCTGCTAGGTGTCACCTCCTCACATTGGTCCATTGTGATTAGTGACCGTACCGCCTTACACTCTGATAGTAAAAGTTTCAACTTAGTAAGCCATGTGATGATATTCATGTGACTGTGATCTCGAAAATAGAAGTTCATAGGAAAGGAACAAAAACCTTCACTGAACATAGAGTTGTCTTGTACCTATACTGTGCTACCGATTGCAAAAAAATATATATCCTAAATGAACACCTACCAGAAAAGTTTTCATTTTTATGATGATGACGGGGAGTGCGTGCGGTTCGGTCTTCGGTCCAAGTTCAAATAGTGCAAAAGAAAAGGAACGGAATATATTCTTGCAAACCAAGAAAACAACATATTCTAAAAAATCAACATAGTAAAAACATGTTTGTTTTTGAATATTGACAAATAATGTATATAAACAATCCCACTTCAATGCACCGGTACCCTTCCATCCAAAATAAATTCATTTGCATTGAAAATATTTTGAAATTATAAGAAAATACTTTTGAATTAGTTATTAAACTCTCAAATAGTATACAACAATTTCACTGTCTGCAAATCCTGCTAAAAACACTCACACCATTCCTCTTCCACCCGATGATCGTGTTAATATGAAGGAGGAGCCACCAAAGGACATCCCAACGACTTTCCAACTTTATACTAACAATTCTTTTTTTATTGCGGATACTGAGCTTGTGTGTGTTTTTTAAGATTAAAAGTGTTTCAAATTCTTCTTGCTTTAAAATTTCATGTTTTAAATATGTTCACGTTTTTCTTTTAAATGCACAACACTCCCACAAAAATGTTCCAACTTTTTTAACAAAATCATTTAAAATTGATCAAAAAAATATATAATCATATTCTAAAAATATGTGTTCCATAAAATGTTAATCTTCAAAAGATGTTTCAATTCTAATAAAAAGATTAAAAGTTTCAAAAAGAATAATTAGTTTGAAACAAAGAAATATTTGTGTTTTCTGAAACGTAAGAGATAAAACCGATTACTAGACTATTCCACGCACCACTGCTCTTCAATTTGGTGAAAGATGTTAGGGAGGATTATTTACGTCCACGCGTCATACTCCAAAAAGTGATAATATTATAAACTTATATCCGATGTTTATCAGAACTGGATATAAGAAATGGCACTTACTGTCACACGGAGCATGTTTTACTATATTTTTAGCTCGTTGCAACGCACGTGCATTTGTACTAGTTACACAAATACAACGAAGAAGAAAAGAAAAAGGTGAGGCCTGTTGGCGCGGCAAAGGGACCAAGCGATCACGGTCTCCTGGTTCCCAGGGGCCTCGGAAAGCCCCGGTTAATTACTCCCGTGGATAGTACCGCGGGACACCTCCTATCTGCACAGTCGTCGTCTCTGGTCTTCGCTTCGCGTTCCTCATGCATGCTGGTGGTGTGTGTGTGGCAGCGACAGAGCTGTGTACAAAGTGGTATACGCGCCGTCGAAAACGTGGCCTTTGCTCCAGCCACGCCCGCCTCCGCCGTCTTGCCTCGTTGGCCTTGAGCGGTGTTGATGTGGTTGTTGAAGTAGCATGCATGGTTGGGCTTGGCTTGGACGTCGTCGATGACATTGTAGATTCGCCGGGAGTGCGAGGGGTATGCCCCGCGGGAGTAGATGTCGAAAGGAGAAAAAGGGACGGATGGACATGCGGCACGTGGAGTGCGCACATCCGTCGATGACCGCATTCACCACTGCCAAATTGCGGAGGAAGTCGCCACCTTGCGCCGTCTGATACGGCCAGCGGCGGCGGGTGAGCCGCACGCCAATGAGCGCGTGCCGCCGACACGGAGTGCCGACGGTGATGCCGAGTCCGCCTCCACGGCGAATGCATCCGGACCGGGAGCCGCTAGACATGAGCGGACCCCGGCATGTGTGACACGTGTTCGTGCCGATGAAGAAGGGAGGCCGCGAGATGTGCGTAAGCGTGTCCCGGCCCTAACCGGATGATGTCGCCGCCGCTGTGGTTACCATGAGTCGTCGTGACTCATCGAGCGCCGCCGCCGCTAGCACGCCGCATGGACAGTGTCGCCGAGATGCGTGCCTCCGAGTCCCGGCATGATGGTGTTGCCGGCGAACTCAATGGCGGGGGGTGCACCGGAGACCGTCACTACTAGGGAAAACCTTATACACAGAACTTTAGCAGTAGCGTGGGTCAAAGAAGCACGCTGGTGCTAAGTAGCAGCAGCGCGCCTGCGCAAACCGCGCTGCAGATAACTTCGTAGCAGTAGCGCGTCTTGCTGCATACACGTTACTACTAAAATTCTCACGGCTTAGCCGATATGATACACATAGTAGTTGCGATCTATATGAAACCGCACTACTGCTACTTTCTTTGTAGCAGCGCATTTTGCACGAAACTCGCTACTACTAAAGGATATAAAATTAAATGAAAAGCAAATAGAAAGGTAATTGAAAATGAAAGAAATAGAAGAAGGTGACAGGAAAAAAATAAAATGTGAAGAAAAATAAATGAAAAAGGGGGAAAAAGGAGAAAGTAGTAGCAGTAGCGCGTATCCCAGAACGCGCTGCAACTAACGTAGCAGTAGCGCGCTTCCAGGAACGCGCTACTGCTACTTCTGACTTAACAACCACGTTCGTCCTTCCCCACGGCCACTTCCCACCAAATCGAACTCCTCCGCTCTCGCCGCCGCCGTCGCCCGTCGGTCTCCGCGCGCTCTCCGCACACCCTCTACGCCGCCCCCGACCCCGGATTCAACGCCGCCCCCGCCCCCGACCTCAACGCCTCCCCGGACGCCGCCCCCGGCCCCGACCTCGACGCCGCCCTCCATCATGCGCCCGAGCCCCGAGCCCGACCTCGACGCCGCCTGCCCCTCTCTCGCAGTAGGCACCCGAGGTGAGCACGCCTGCTCCTCCCCCTCCCCTACCTCTGCCTAGATAGGGTTCTTCAAATTTTAGTTGCATCAAATTAGTTAGGGTTCATCTATGGGTGGAAATGAATTGGATACAGATGCGGCTCGGATTTTTTCTTAGGTGATGTTTTCTTAGATGATGAATAAACACTAGTGTAATGCATAATAAAATGAGTAAAATTTGACCTTCTTCTATTTATTTAGTAAGAACTAGTTAGTAAGAACTAGGTACTAGAATATTTTTATTTATAGTAAGTTTATTTTTAATAAGAACTAGTTGAATTAATAGAACTAGTTAGTAAGAACTTGTTTCTATTTTTTAGTTAAAGAAATTTTTCCGGCCTCGACGTGGACGATGCCCATCTCACATCCTCGTTGTCGAATCGGCGGAGGACGACACCTGCTTGACCAGATCGGCCATGTCCGGGACTGGGCTCCGCCAGGGTGGTACTGGGAGGCGCTACCTACTAGGGGCGCAGGTTGGTGAGGAGCCAGCCTGTCGTTGACCCGAACCTTCTTTGGTGGCGGTCGTGTGGGCCAGTGACGATCCAGAGGCTCGAGTACTCCGCGGAGGTGGTGCATCACCGTGTCAGTGAGGAGGACGCACACGTCCGTCGCTACTTGTTTGCGTTGAAGCACAGGCCGCTCTCCAATACCTGGCAGGTTCTCCGGGGATCTCACAAGAGCTATGATCCCGTGATGGTTCCTTCTCTGTGGGTGTCCACAGCCCGTGCCGATACCCGTCGTGTGCTAGGGTTTTAGTTGTATTAGTGATGTTATATGTATGACACTATTCGTGATGTATTAGTGATAATATTCGACGATGTAAGGACACATGAGATGATTTACTTTTGCTTATTGAATGCATGCTAATTTGAGTCCTATAAGATATTTTGAAATGTATATCTTGTGTTGCTCAATATCCAAGTGGCCGGTCATGTTTGCAGGTTACACCTCCGAGTGGCCTATGTTTTTCGGGAGTGTTGATTCATTTCCGTTCCGACAAATTTCAGGCGCTCGATATGTCCTATTTTATCAAAGGTCATGCCGGATTTTTCCGTGAATTTTGGCATGACTTGTGCCAGAATATGTAGGAAATATCGAGTGCCCCGGATTTGTGTGTTGAGTATCTTGGTAGTTGTCTTCGATCGATTTTCAATTAATGTTTTATCTATGAACATAGGAAATGTCTGGCGACGAAAAGGATTTCGGTATTTGCAAATACTGCGAAGATAAGCGCGGCCTGTGCGACGGAATCTTCCTGGATGATGATAGGCGCTTCAGCATCAAGCTAGACGAGAACTTCGAAGTGGATACAGTAAGTCACAACGACAAGTCTTTTTTCGTAATTAAGCATGACATCTGCTTCCACTACTAGGGAAAAGCCTAGCAGCAGCGCGGGTTTTGGGCCTATTAGTAGTGCGGGGGCCGGCGCTACTAATAAGGCGCTACAGCTAACGTATAGCAGTAGCGTGGGTAAAAACCCGCGCTACTACTAATCTCTAATCTCTGAATTTTTTTGAATTTTTTCGAAAAAAATTCGATATTTTTTCCCTAATTTTCAAATTTCTGAATTATTTTAACCTCAAATCTCTAATCACCCCTCATCGCTGCTCAATTTAATCTCTAATCACCCCTCATCATTCCAAATCATCTAACTTCCTGGACGGTCACCCATCCTCTCACTACTCCAACTTGAGCACGCTTAACTTCCGGGTTCTATTCTCCCTCGTTTCCAAGTCTGCACTTGTTGTTTTCCTAACAATAGTAAGATGTCAATCCTATTAACCTCAGGAATTTAGCTTGAGCATGACGTCACACATTTCACTGTTTGAGTTTGAAACTATTGTTCTAAAAAATTAGTAACACTAATATTTCTTGAATAATTAGTTTGACCACAGTTTGACCATAGTTTGACCAGATTTGACCATAGTTTGACCACAGTTTGACCATAGTTTGACCAGATTTGACCAAAATTCAAAAAAACTAAAATAATTATTTAGTAACACTAATATTCTTGAATAATTAGTTTGACCAGATTTAACAAAAATTAAAAAAAACTGAAATTTGATGAATTTTTTTGCCTCCAGATCTTAAAAGCCCCGTAACGAGGATTTTGAAACTGAAATTTGATGAATTTAGGTTTACAGGAGAGAAGAAACCGAACAGGATACTAGAGAAAGAGAGAGATAGAGATAGGATAGAAATTGAGATTACATGAGTTTAAACAAGCTTCTATCTCTAAGTCTAACACCCTCCCTTAATCTCAACTATCCTACATTAAGATTCCTCTTGAACTCCTCAAATGGTTTGCTTGATAAGTCTTTAGTGAAGCCATCTGCTATCTGATCTTTGGAAGGAATAAACCTTATGTCCAACTTCTTCTCTGCAACTCTTTCTCGCACAAAGTGAAAATCAATTTCAATGTGTTTAGTTCTACCATGAAAAACTGGATTTGCAGAGAGATAGGTAGCTCCCAAATTATCACACCATAAACATGACACACGATGTTCCTTTATTCCCAGTTCACTAAGCAATGACTCCAACCAGATGATCTCAGCAGTGGCATTGGCTAGTGAATTATATTCAGCCTCAGTACTTGACCTTGACACTGCAGCTTGTTTTCTAGCACTCCAAGAAATAAGATTAGAACCAAAGAACACTTCAAATCCTCCAGTTGACCTTGTGTCATCATTACATCCTGCCCAGTCAACATCAGAGAAAGCACTGACAAGAGTGGAATTAGAGCGTCTGAACTGATGGCCTAAACTTACAGTATGTTTTATATAGCGTATAATTCTCTTAACAGCTGTCCAGTGTACTGTAGTAGGTGCATGTAGGTACTGACAAACCTTATTAACAGCAAAGGATATATCTGGTCTTGTCAATGTTAAATACTGCAAAGCCCCTACAGCACTTCTGTACCTTGTGCCTTCTTCTTCCTTGAGTGGCTCTCCCTCAAAAGCTGAAAGCCTTTCTGAAGAAGACAATGGTGTGGGTGAAGGTTTACAATCCTTCATTCCCATACGAACTAGAAGTTCAGTAGCATATTTCTCTTGACTAAGTACTATGTCATCTTGAATTTTCTTGACTTCAATTCCCAGAAAGAAGTGTAGATCACCAAGATCTTTCAAAGCAAACTCTGAACTTAGATCATGCAGGAGAGCATTAGTGGCACTTTGTGAAGAACTTGCAACTATAATATCATCAACATATATCAGTAAATATATAACAGTGTTTGCCTTGTTGTAAATGAAGAGAGACGTGTCAGCTTTTGATCCAACAAAGCCAAGACGTCTTAACTGAGAACTTAACCTTGAGTACCATGCTCTTGGTGCTTGCTTCAGTCCATAACGTGCCTTATCAAGTTTGCACACATAATGAGGTGCATTATTTTCTGCATACCCAGGTGGTTGTCTCATGTAAACCTCCTCTTCCAGAACAGCATGTAAAAACACGTTCTGAACGTCTAGCTGTCTCAAGCTCCATCCCCTGGACACAGCAATAGATAATACAAGCCTAATGGTCGCGGCTTTAACAATAGGGCTGAAGGTATCTTCATAATCCAAGCCGTAACGTTGTTTAAAGCCTTTTGCAACTAAATGTGCTTTATACCTGTCAATTGAGCCATCTGCCTTCTTTTTGATTCTGTAAACCCATTTACAATCAATAATATTTTTACCTCTTGGTTCCGGTACAAGGTGCCATGTCTTGTTCCTCATAGGTGCCATGTATTCCTCATCCATTGCATTTTTCCATTTCTGATCCTTCAGTGCATCCTCCAACTTTGTTGGTTCTCCTGCGACACATAACATTCCATGTCGTATAGTGCCATCAGTTCGAACTTTTGGGTTTTGAATACCTTTTTGTAGCCAAGTCGTAACTCGTGAAGTTGCTTGTGGTTGATGCCTTGTAACCTGCTGTACAGGAGATGGTGTAGAAGACTCGGCCGCAGAGGATCCTGGAGAGAACCTGGACCCGCTTTGCACAGAAGTTCCTGCAGCCTGTGGTGTGGCAGAAGAATTTATTGCATCATCAACACCAGCCGCAGAAGATCCCGTGGAATCACCCTGCACATGCGCATGCAGCTGGGAATCAGCGCTGGACGCGCTTCCTGCCGTTGGCGACGCGGGGGACACGGTTTCTGGCGCTGGCGTCGCTGTCGCGGGCCTACATGCAGGACGCGTGGTGGCAGGTGATGACGTGGCACCCGCGGGCTGGTGCACAGCGCTTCTGCCTGGAGTGCGATCCCGAGAAAATGCTCCAGGAAGAAGCGCTGCGCAGGAGTTTCAGGTGACGCGAAATCTTCCTCGTGTTCCACCCCTGCTTCGTCATCTTCTGGCACATGAAATACAGCTCCGTTTTCTGCAAAAAATTGATCATTCTCTGCACCGTTTTCTGCACCGTCTTCTGCTGCATCCTTTGCATGATCCTGCACATAAGTAGTACTAGTAGGATCATCAGTTGGGTTAGTACAATCGTCGCCCCCTTGATCAAAGTTTTGGAGATTGGATGGAAGAAGAATTTCTTTCCTAAGAAGTGCTCCGGCATTTCGATGAAGAGACTCAAAAGGATACACTGATTCATCGAACACAACATCTCGAGAAATATATACCCTGTCGGTGGATACATCTAGGCATTTAACTCCTTTGTGAATAGGACTATACCCAAGAAATACACACTTCTTAGAGCGGAAAGCAAGTTTTCGTGTATTGTAAGGGCGAAGATTGGGCCAGCAAGCACAACCAAACACATGAAGAGATTTATAATCAGGAATGATGCTAAAGAGGCGTGTGATGGGAGTTTCAAACTTGATGATTTTGCTAGGAAGTAAATTTATGAGATACGTGGCAGTCAAGAATGCTTCATCCCAAAAATTTAAAGGCATGGATGCATTTGCTAGCAGGGCTAACCCTACCTCAACAACATGACGATGTTTTCTCTCGGCAGAACCGTTCTGTTGATGTGCATGGGGACACGAAACATGATGAGAGATACCAAGTTGCTGAAAAAATAGATTAAGTTTCTTGTATTCACCTCCCCAGTCGGTTTGCATGGCAATGATCTTAGTGTTTAGTTTTCGCTCAAAAAGATTCTAAAAATTCTTGAAAACTTGAAACACTTCAGATCGTTTCTTAAGAAGATAGATCCAAGTAAATTTGCTATAATCATCAATGAAGCTTACATAATAGGAATGTCTACCGACAGAAGTAGGAGCTGGCCCCCAAACATCCGAGAATACAAGTTGTAAGGGTGCAGTGGAACTGCTGACAGAAATAGGGTATGACAACTGATGACTTTTATCTTGTTGACATGGATCACAAACCGACTCAAAGCTAGACTCATAAGAGTGGGGAAGTTTATTCTTACTAAGAATGAGCTTAACAATAACTAATGAAGGATGACCTAATCTACTGTGCCACTTTGCTGAAGAAGGCTTGACAGCAACTAAAGCATGTTTATTTGATGATGATGACGACGATATGATTGGGTAGAGACCTCCCACGCACTTGCCTCTAAGAAGAACCCTCCTCGTGTCCAAGTCCTTAACCAATAAGAAGTAAGGATAGAATTCAATGAGAACATGATTATCAAGGGTAAATCTATGAACAGAAAGAAGATTTTTTGATGTTTCGGGCACATATAGAATTCTGTTTAGATTGAAATTTTTTAAGGGGTTTTTGACAATTGAACTACCAACATGAGTAATGTCCATACCAGAACCACTTACAGTGTGCACTTGGTCATGTCCACGGTATTTGTTTCTGATGGTCAGCTTGTCGAGCTCCCCCGTGATGTGGTTGGTAGCACCAGTATTCGCATACCAATTTGTGTCGATGCCGTAGGAGTCGGTGACAGCGTTTGCCTCCTTCTCCTCGTACTCCTCGTCCTCCTCATAACGATCCCAGCATGCACGAGCGCCTCCTCGATGATGCTTGAGACAGATCTGGCACTCGGGATAATCCCGGTGCTGTTGACGTTGCTGATTCTGTTGTTGGGGACGGCCACCTCGAGCGCCCCTGTTGCCGCTGCTTGGAGCAGAGGGAGAGCGCCTCCCTCGACCGCACCCCCTGGTCCCACGTGCGCGCGCCCTGGACCTGTACTGGCCGCGGCCTCTGTACGCCAGGTTCGCTGAAGTGTTGAAGCCTCCTTCTTCTCCATCGCCCAACATCTCCATGCGCTGGTCGAAGGAGGCGATCTGAGCAAAAAGCCCGTCAACGTTGATGGAGGTCTTGACAGCACCAATGGCCGCCACCACTGGATCATAGTCGCGATTCAATCCGGCGAGCATGTAGTCCACCATCTCGGGATCGGAGACCGGGCGTCCTGCCACCGCGAGTTCATCCCCGAGACTCTTCATCTTGGAGATGTACGCCGTGCTGGACATGCTGCCCTTCTTTGTCGTGGTGATGGTGATCCTCAAGTTGGTGATGCGGGATTGGGACTGTGATGCAAACAGGATGGTGATGCCGGTCCATAAATCATAGGTATTTTCCTTACCGACGAACTGCGCGAGGACTTCTTTGGAGAGGGAGTTCATCAGGTAGCTGAGGACCTGTTGGTCCTTTGATAGCCATGGCGCATAAAGTGGATTGGGTACCACTTCCATGGTCTTGTCCGACTTCTGCTGCTCCACCGTGGGCGGGGGCGCCGCGTCGGTTCCATCCAGAAGCCCCGTGACCTGCGATCCTCGCAGGCCGGGCATGACCTGGGCCTTCCACAAGAGGTAGTTCCCCTTGCTAAGCTTTTCGGCTGGTGGAGGTCCGAGGTTGAGGACGACCGGTGCCGAGCTGGAAGACATGGCGATGGGGATTGGCTTCTGGTAGCGATGGGGATTGGCTTCTGGTAGCTAGACGGGAAGAGAATTGGCTCTGTATACCATGTAAGATTGAAGCGTTCCTACTCCCTCGTAAGGGAGCTGCGTTGGGTTTTATTGATCGAGACAGGAAGCCCCTGTCGTGGCGTATAAGTTTCCATCTATCGCTAGGATACGATGGTTTACAGGAGAGAAGAAACCGAACAGGATACTAGAGAAAGAGAGAGATAGAGATAGGATAGAGATTGAGATTACATGAGTTTAAACAAGCTTCTATCTCTAAGTCTAACAGTGAGAGCATGCTATCTTCATCTTCTCTCTCATGATAGATCTCCCCTATAAATAGACATAGATGGGGCAACGAGTTATGCAAGTAGTCCTATCAGTCATTCAGAGTAAGCTCCATCGAGGTCCATTTAGCTGGTCAGTATTCTTCGGTCTATATTCCATTCCCTTATGCTTTCTGTCAATAAGTCTTTCTAGCAATATGGCTAGCACTAGCGTTATTGTGGTCTGTAGTCCGAACTGGAAAAACCATTTACTAGTTAACTATTTGGTTCAACTTTTTTATAGCTCGCATAGTCGAACATGAGCTACGGCCAGAGCATCGCCGCAGGATGCCTCGCCGGGGAGGAGAAGAAGACGTCATGGCCGGAGTTAGTGGGAAAGTCCATCGAGGAGGCTAGGGAGATCATCCTCAAGGACATGCCTGATGCGGACATCGTCGTCGTCCCTACCGGCTCCGCGGTAACCGAGGACTTGAGGAGCAACCGTGTCCGCATCTTCGTCGACATTGTCGCGACCACTCCTAACATTGGCTAGCTAGCAGGCATGCGTGCTTGTGACCAAGTAATAATTTCAATAATGAATGAATAAGTAAATGCTGACCACCAGCATGTTACTTATGGATCAATTTACTTTGCAGCTGTTTTGGTTATTCCTAATGAAAAACCGTTTTGTATTATAACTTGGGTTTACCCTCTTTCTTCAGTCCGTGTTACATGTACAAATGACACATAGTTTCTTGGATATATTCACGGCGTCTTCTTTTGCACTCCACAACGGAGAAAACAAAACTTCTTCCCAAAGAAACAAACCCCGAGAGGGCTTAACCTCACTAACTTCCCAACTAAGACCAATTTGGCAGTGCTTTTTGGAACAGGGCAGACATAATACCAAAACATAAAGCATCACCGAACGACGCCATCGTATAAAATCTAGATGAAGCACAAAAACAAACGGGCACCAGATCTAGATTCTAGCCAGGATTGAAGCTCCACATGCCTTCCAATGGTGCCAATCAGCATCAATAGAACGAGATCACGTTAAGGAGAACTTATTCCATAGCGAAGGTTATGCCGTCGCCTCCTTTTCGTTGATTAGACATATATACTAACCCCTAATTAGGGCTAAGACTGCCCAAAATCAATGTTCAATCCCCAAATTGTTGTTCCGTTCACCTTTCTCGGAGTGAATTGCAGAAAACATCGACATTGAAGGCTAGGTTTGCAGGAACCACAAGTCTACGGAATTGTGCCCAAAACCACTAATTTTTTGTCTAATTTTTTGCAAAAAACACTAGTTGACGGCTTAGACCGTTTCTAGCATGATTATGACAGGTGGGTCCTGCAAATGATGACATGGCGTAACGGTTAAGTTAGACACCGTTAGATGAGGGTTTTTCTAGATTTACAAAATAGACCCTATAATTTTACAAAGAACCCCTTAGTCAAAAATAAAAAAAGCAATCAGCTCCTTGATTTGTCTACCCCGAGCAGGCGAGCAGAGCAGCATTACGCCGGCCGCCCATGGTTCTCGTCGCCGGCGAGGGGGCGCGCGGCGCTACTTGCCTCCATGGCCGAAGCCGCCGCAAGCTCCTGCCTGGGTCGCCGCCGCAGATGAGCCATAGCAGCAGGGGGTCGATGACCTCGTCTGGGTCGTGCGGCGGGGCGTGCTCGAGGACCGTGCGCCGGCGGACAGGGGTGGCTCCAGGGTCGTGCGAAGGCGGACAGGGACGTCGCCAGGTGGTGCGCCGGCGGACAGGGGCGGCCCCGGGGTCGTGCGCCGGCAGACAGGGGTGGCCCCGGGGTCGTACGCCGGAAGACACGAGCAGCCCATGTCCCATGATATAGGTCGGGCGGCGCCGGAGAGGGACGGGCGTGGGGCGACGCCGAAGAGGGATGGGCGTGGGGTGGCGCCGGAGAGGGACGGGCGTGGAGCGGCGTCGGAGAGGGACAGGCATGGGGCGGCGCCGGCGTCCCTCGCCTGATATGCTCTGCGACGGCAGCGGATCTGGCTTGGAGACGGCGGCAAGCCGGGAAGGGAGGTGCGGCGGCGTTAGCAGGCCCTACCGCCGACGCCGACTGGGCAGTGAGCAACATTTTTTGGGGGGGGGGAGGGGGTTGGCTGTTTTGTTTTTTAAGGAGGAGTTTTTGGCAAAAATAACCGTCTAGCGACGTCCATCCCGAACCGTTACGCCACGTCAACAAAAATGGGCTCCACCTGTAATAATCATCATTAAATGGGCTAAATCAGTCAACTAGTGTTTTTTTTGCAAAAAATTTAGACAAAAAATTAGTGGTTTTGGGTACAATTTCGTAGATTTGTGGTTCCTGCAAATCAAGCCTTCAATGTCGATGTTTTCTGCAATTCACTCCCTTTCTGGCATTGAAAACACAGCCGGAGGGAGAGCAACCAGCGGAGCGGCTGCATGTACGGAAAACCCTAGTCACATCACATGTGTTCTTTGCGACAGGAATCCGTGCGAATCACACATTCACTGTTTGCTATATATGTTTCATTTCAGATTTCACTATGCACATCACTTTCATTATTCAAAATATGCTTCGATTGGGCTTGGGCTAGATTGCACAGATCAGTTTTTTTGCTGAATGTTTTTCGTTGCCGCGGTGGTTACTAGTTGGGCTATTTGCTTTGTGCTGTTTAATGTAAATCATGATTCTCTCTATTAATATATTTTATATTTTCAAATTCATTCCAGTTCCTGGTAGTTCATACCTTCCATTTTTTTAGAATTGTTCCTTGGTGGTGAATATATGATTAAAATTGAGTTGGAACTTCGGTTGCTCGGAAAATACAATAAAAACAAGAAGAATACGCACAGATCTAAGTTTTTCTCAATCAGCAATGGACGGAACTTCACAGTTCACACAAACCTGCAGATTATTGACCGATCAAACACATGACTTGCATACATTTTTATTCCTCCATTATTGATTTATTCATGAGCCACCATCTATGCCGGCCGCGGCAAGCAAGGGCAATCCAACTAGCCAACCTGGGGGGTCTCGGCGACGGTGCCGACGAAGATGCGAACGCGGTTCAGCCTGAAGTCTTGGGTCACCGCTGAACCAACCGGCACGACCACGATGTCGGCGTCAGGCTTGTCCTTGAGGATGATCTCCGTGGCCTCCTTGATAGTCAGCCCGACCACCTCTGGCCACGAAGTCTTCTTTGTTAGCTTAATCCAAACAAATTGGAGTTCTGTTAGGAGTATGCTAGTTAACTAGGCTAGTGTAGCCGTGGGTGCTAGCGTGTTTGGTTAGGATTAGTATAAGTGTGATCAAGGTTGACGGATAGTTAGTAGTACTAGTAATATAGGAAAGTATAGACAAGTTGGTTTAGAGTTTCCTTGTGTTAGCGTTAGTTCTATTTGGACTAGGTAGCTTGTCCGTATAGGACTTGGGTTCACGATGGTCATGGTTGTGTATATATACACAGCCAGGGGAGTGAGTTTATTGTAACCGTGAAAACACAGAAGAGAAAATAGAAAATCAATAAAGAGGGAAATCAAGGGTACGAGACGTACCCTCGGCTATCAGTTTTTCGTGCACGTGTTCGTCGTGTAATTTGATGTGAGCGATCCTGTGGGCGAGTTCCAACAATTGGTATCAGAGCCAGGTTGAGGTAAAGTTGCGCTTGCCCCGGGGTGGCGACCCGACTAACGCCTCGGGGCGGGCGATATAGTCGTTGGGTGGTGCAACGACGTGGAGGGTCGGGTAGTCGTCGTTCGGCGTAGCGGCAACGAGAAGGCGGTGAAGGTGCTGTCGCAAGCGAGGCGCCGCGTGATTGTCGTTCGGCGGAGCGACAACGAAAAGGTGACGAGGACGTTGTCGCAAGCTAGGCGACGAGTGATTGTTGTTCGATGGAATGATCTGGAGAAGGGCGACGGGTTGTCGTTGACAAGGCGTTGGTGATCGTTGATGGTTATGGAGGTGTCGAAGTTGCGACAGCGAGGAAATCATCGAGATCATTGTTGAAGGGTGCAATGTGGAGATGGCGAAGTTGCGAGCCTTCATCAAGGTGTGCACATGAGTTCTTGTAAGGTGCGTCCAATAGCTCAGGTGTGTGAATCTTCTGCTGCAGTTGAGATGCATCACTGGCGGAGGAGAATTGTAAGCGAGCGCGGGCGGAAAAAGGAATGTGTGCCTTGCGTTTCCGTTCGTGGTCGTGGAGTTCCGGCGAGTTCATATACGGTGGAGATGAGTTGCACGTATATGCCGAGTTGTGTTGCCGCTGGACAGGAGGTGTCGTTTGATAAGATGTGGCATCAGCAACAATGAGAAAGATTGAAGATGTGGCGGGTGAATAGGTGTGTCTCCCCGTGCACAAGCAACCGGTGAGAAGATGAAGATGGACGCGCACCAGCTAAGTTGAGTTCCTGCATGAGGCTATGCGTTTGTCGGCATGTAGCACGCTAAGATGTGGCAGCGTGGCTGATAGTCCGGATAATCGTTGGTTTTAGTCAACAAATCGGCAAGAAAAAAATGATGATGAAGTTGTGACCATCATTGCGAGATGAGAGAAGTTGTGGTCCGGTAAGTCGCGACACCGGAGGCAATCGGCGTGACAAGATGAACAGAAGGCCGTCTGCGTGTCTCGTTCGTGTAAAGAGTCGGATGTTTGGATTAGGGGGTGAATGTTAGCTTAATCCAAACAAATTGGAGTTCTGTTAGGAGTATGCTAGTTAACTAGGCTAGTGTAGCCGTGGGTGCTAGCGTGTTTGGTTAGGATTAGTTTAAGTGTGATCAAGGTTGACGGATAGTTAGTAGTAGTACTAGTAATATAGGAAAGTATAGACAAGTCGGTTTAGAGTTTCCTTGTGTTAGCGCTAGTTCTATTTGGACTAGGTAGCTTGTCCGTATAGGACTTGGGTTCACGATGGTCATGGTTGTGTATATATACACAAACAGGGGAGTGAGTTTATTGTAACCGTGAAAACACAGAAGAGAAAATAGAAAATCAATAAAGAGGGAAATCAAGGGTACGAGACGTATTCTCGGCTATTAGTTTTTCGTGCACGTGTTCGTCGTGTAATTTGATGTGAGCGATTCTGTGGGCGAGTTCCAACATTCTTGCACTCACCGCCGGCGACCTCAGAGGAGCTCATGGTGGTTGCGCTGGTTCAGAGCCGTCAACAACGCTAACTTAATAAAGGTATTTCAGCAACGAAATGAGAAGATTAACTGCAGCAGGTATAGTACTACTCACCGACTGATGAACGGCCGATGATATTCAGTATTCGACAAGCTAACGACTTGCGCTGTGTCAGACTTGATGGTGCAGAATACATCGGCCGAGTGATGTATATATAGTAGAGAGATTACGAGTAGGTAGCAGCTTCATTTTTCCATCAATTGTAGGTTCTAGTAGCAAGCAAGGTAGACGTGCCACACGAACTTTCATGAACGGATTCTTCGTGGACACATCCACTAGATTGGGTCAAGCAAGCAACCTATAGGTAGCTGGCGAATTGATATGGTCTTGACTGCTTACTTGCACGTACGCGATGCAGGATAATGTTTTGAGGAATTCTAAATTTAAAAATATTAATATTAAGGATAATAATACTATTTCTCCTGAAACTATGGACTTATTATAGTGTAGTCTCCAGAAAATCATGGTACTATAATGTTATCCAAGTACCTAGCTTCATCTATCTGAATGGATTTTTGGGTCCCGAGACATGCTACATCTGCGTTTCACTTTAGGAGGTAAAGTAATTGGAGGAAATATGGGACTTTCTAGATGTAAGTCGTCTCAATATTAAATTTGGATCAGTCGGTTCCTATGAGCCGTCAGATGCGAAATGGAAGACTAGATCATCTTGTTCAACCTTCCGAAATGATTATTGTTCGTGGTCTTCAACCTCGAACCGCCAGATCTATTGCCGGCCTAACCGGCTACCGTGCCAGTCTCGCTGTCCCGTCCTACCCGAAACAGCCACCCACCACCGTGCCCCCCCCCCCCCCCCCCCCCCCCCATTGTTGAAAGCTTCGCGATCACCGAAAAATCGCCAGAGAAAATGCACCCGCCGTCTAGACAGTGGGGTTGCTTCTCCGGCAAACCTGCACCTGCCGCCCTAACGATAGATAGTGGGGTTGCTTCTTCCCTAGCGTCGGCGGCCTCAGCGTCTCCTTCCTCCTCTTCCTCGACTCTTCCTTCATCCTTCTCAAAACAAAATCGGCTGACCAGAAACAAAATCCAGTCGACTGGCGTTTAGCTATTGTGAGGAAATATAGACGTGCCACGGCCTAGAATATTGTGAATGTATCTATAAATCTCCCTGTTTTTTCTATAAAAAAGTGAACGTACGTGTCTGTGCGGGGGTTAGTGAGTTTTGAGGAGACATAACATGTCGCAGTGTGCTGCTTCGAAATTGGCCCACGAGCATGGTTTGTATTTTATGTGTTAGGTGGGGTGGACTGCGAGTACTTTGAAACGTTAAGTGGATCAGAAACGGGGTTGTGGCACAATTGTTCTCACCCACAAATGCTAGAAATCGCTTACTACGAGAACCCTCAAGCATTCGTTCTGATGACCCAGCCCATTAGCGTTAGTTTGGGAAGCTCCTACCTAGAATGCATGTTTTAGGAACCTTTCGCCTGTTTTGGGATGGTTCTAGTACGTTTCCTTTCTAAGTATTCCTTTACTGGTTTTTATCAGTTTTATTTTATTTAATAGCAAAAGAGCCCATGCGTTGCAACGGGAGAAAAAAAATAGCAGACACTCTTAACCCAATAACCATAATATGTTCATGCCCTTTATTTTAGCGAGGCATCATTTTTGTGTTGCCGCTTATCCTCCTTCTCACCTTCAATGGCATCAGTGTTCACACAAACCAAAGTGTGTTTGAATGTTGTTTTTCCCCTGCCAGTTTGTTCAGAGGTGCTCATGTGTGGTTATCGATGTTTTCTTTCGTCTCTTTATGATTTTAGTGGTTGTTTATTTGCAATCCAGATCGTCGCGGTATGAAAGAAAAACGGACGTGCCCTATAGGTTACAAGTTTGCTTTTAAAATATTTAATAGGTAAAAATAACATCATGTTCAAATTCTACATATTTTTCTATTCAAATTTCATATATAACATGTTAAAATCAGAGTTACGGTTTAATAGATATGGATAATTAAGAAAAATATTTGTTTGACTTAAATATCTTCCAAAATAATATTAAAAAAATATTTAACAAACAAAATAACGTCATATTCAGATTCTACACATTTTTCTAATCTATTTTCATATATAACATGTTAAAATCGGAGTTACGGTTTAAAAGATATGGATAATTTAGAAAAAACATGTGTTTGACTTATATATAATCGGCGGGTGAATTATCTAATACGTCGGGGGGGTTTCGTAAATGTGTAAAATAACGGTTCGGTTTGACTTAAGTGTGTACTGCGGGTTAATTCATAAAAAATGCAGGGGGTTTTCTGCAAAAGTGCGTGACGGACCGCCGAAACCCAATTTTCTTTATTATTATATATATATTAGGTAGAGATTTATTTTTGGTTTTCCTTTATCATTTTATGTTGGTTCTTTTTGCTTTTCTGTTTTTTTAATTTTCCAAATGCATCTCGATCTATTCTGAACACACGTTGAACATATTTTGTATACAGGTTGCATTAATTTTGGGTACACAATAAATAATTTTTAATATACGTTGAATATTTATTTGAATACACATTGAACATCTGCTAAATGCACTTGAACATTTTTCTAATACATGGTGAACACACACTTTCAAAACACATGTTAAATGTAGTTTCAAATACACGGTGAATATTTTTTAAACATTCAAGCATTTTTTCAGACACGGTAAAGAATTTTTAATCACATGTTGAACATTAGTTAGATTTCATGAACATTTCTTAAATGTGATGAACATCACTAGTAGAAAAGGGGGCAATGGTCCAGGCCGGGTCAGCCCATTAGTTCCGGTTCAGTCCAGAACCGGGACCCATGGGGGCATTGGACCCGGTTCGTGAGCCCCGGGGGCCGGCCGGGCCACGTGGGCCATTGGTCCCGGTTCGTTTGGACCTTTTGGTCCCGGTTGGTGGGACGAAGCGGGACCAATGGGCCTCGCTCCTGGCCCACCACCATTGGTCCCGGTTGGTGGCTTGAACCGGGACCAAAGGCTGCCCTTTAGTCCCGGTTCATCCCACAAACCGGGACCAATGAATTGCCTATATATACCCCTCGCCCGCGAGCAGAGCACTTCACTGCTCTGTTTTTCTGCCCGGCCGTTCGAGAGCTTTGTGGTGCTCTAGCTCACCTCCTATGCACACGAGGTGTTCGATGGAATGCCCGAGCCACACTACTTAACTTTCTCCTCTCCAAGCTCGACCTCCAAACTCCATTTTCCTCAATATTTGTCTAGGTTTAGCGCTCTGTCACGTCCCGTCTCCGTCTTCACCGCCGTCGGTCGCCCGCGCCGATCTCATCGCCGGCACCACCGTGGTGAGCCTCTTGTTCTTATCTTCTTTCTGAAAGGAAAAATATTCTTACTTGTATGTTTAGATAGATACTTGGATTATTTTCTTACTTTTATTATTGCATCTTATATAGTGCGATGGTTTTGGTATCCGCCCCCATCGGCCTTCGTCCTGTCTATGATTCGGATGTGGTATATATTATCTTTTCATAACTATTGGTTCATTTATTATTTATGAAAATTATGCCGACCAACGTGACATAGATTTTATTTATCTAGGAGGTTGTTTAACCAGAAATTCCAACCGACCCTATTGTCGAGAGGTTAAATTTAGTTGAAGAAGAAAACAATTTCTTGGAGGAAAAAATAAGAAAAATTGAGGAGGAGAAGATGATATTGGAGTTGCATGTTGCGGATGTCGTCGAGGATCACAAGATCAAGATGGATGCAATGCGCTTGAAGATTAGAAAGATTAGAAAATATGCCATTCATACCGAGGCTTGGTATCATTATGACATTGGATCAGTTGTTACCTTGGTTGCGATTATGATCGCATTTGTTTTCGCATTGAAATGTTTTACATAGTTTCAATGTATGGTTTAATTAATTTAGATGCTCTGCAGAGCTTTATGTTGTTAGATGAGAACTATGTATGTACTTTGGTTTTAATGTGATGATGAACTTCTATTAATTTGGTCACTTAATTATCTATTCATGATGTTTTGTAATGATTTTTGACACACTTAATTATATATAATGCACGTAGATGAACCGGCAATGGATGTACGGTGAAAGACACACCTCCGAGTACATTAAGGGCGTGCATGATTTTCTCGAAGTGGCTGAGGCAAACAAGCAGAATGGTTTTATGTGTTGTCCATGCCCTATATGTGGGAATACGAAGTCTTACTCTGACCGGAAAATCCTTCACACCCACCTTCTTTACAAGGGTTTCATGCCACACTATAATGTTTGGACGAGGCACGGAGAAATAGGGGTTATGATGGAAGACGGCGAAGAAGAAGAGTACGATGACAACTATGTGCCCCCTGAATACGGTGATGCTACGGAAGATCAAGAGGAACCAGACGATGTCCACGATGATGCTGCAACGGGCGAAGCTGCTGAAGATCAAGAGGAACCATACGATGTGCCCGATGATGATGATCTCCGCCGGGTCTTGTCAGTTTCGATCTGGTGTTCCCACCATCCTTCTTCAATATCATGACGCACGTCCTAGTTCATCTAGTCAACGAGATTGTCATTCTGGGGCCCGTATTTCTACATAATATGTTCCCCTTTGAGAGGTTCATGGGAGTCCTAAAGAAATATGTCCGTAACCGCGCTAGGCCAGAAGGAAGCATCTCCATGGGCCATCAAACAGAGCATGTCATCGGGTTTTGTGTTGACTTCATTCCTGACCTTAAAAAGATAGGTCTCCCTAAATCGCGGTATGAGGGGAGTCTGACTGGAAAAGGCACGCTTGGAAGGGACTCAATAATATGCAGGGACGGATATTCTTGGTCTCAAGCACACTACACAGTTCTAAAGAAATCTACCTTGGTGACCCTGTATGTCGATGAACACAAGAACAGTCTGCGCTCCAAACACCCGGAGCAGTGCGACGACTGGGTTACATGTGAACACATCAGGACTTTCAGCAGTTGGTTGGAAACACGTCTCAGAGGTGACAAGACTGTTTGTGATGAGCTGTACTTGTTGTCTAGGGGACCATCTTTGACTGTATTGATTTACAAAGGATACGAGATAAATGGGAATACATTTTACACGATTGACCAAGATCAAAAGAGCACCAACCAAAACAGCGGTGTCCGCTTTGATGCAACAACCCAGAGGGGAAATGACACATATTATGGTTACATAGTGGACATATGGGAACTTGACTACGGACATGATTTTAAGGTCCCTTTGTTTAAGTGCAAATGGGTCAATCTGTCAGGAGGCGGGGTAGAGGTAGACCCACAGTACGGAATGACAATAGTGGATCTGAAAAATCTTGGGTACACTGATGAACCGTTCGTCCTAGACAATGATGTGGCACAGGTTATCTATGTGAAGGACATGTCTACCAGACCGAGAAAAAGAAAAGATAAGGAAGCGAATACATCATACGATGAGCCAAAGCGCCACATAGTTCTTTCAGGAAAAAGGGACATCGTGGGAGTGGAGGGCGAGACAGACATGTCTGAAGATTATGAAAAGTTTCATGAAATTCCTCCCTTCAAAGTTAAGGCTGACCCCGGCATCCTGATAAACGATGAAGATTATCCATGGTTACGGCGCAATAAGCAAATGACACAAGCGAAGAAAAAGTGAAGACTTTCTCCCGCAACTATTATGATGATACCATGCCAACTTTGTAACAGACGAGTATGATACCATTGTCCGTTTTGTACATGCACATGCTACGTGGGTGAAATTATGATACCGTGCCAAATTTCAACCTTTTCAGAGTTCATTTGAAATGCTTTAATGTCTTATGGTTCTAACAGAAAGTTTATAATTTTTCTAAAACTAATGGCACTAACAGAAAGTTTATAATTTTGCTGACCTAAGAGCAAAAAGAATTAAAAAATAAAGCAAAAAACGAAAGAAAATAAATAATGCAGAAAACAAAACAAAAAAACTATAAACAAAATAAAAATAGCAACTATAAGTATTTTGTTGTAAGTAGAAACAAAACAAAATAAATAAAGCAAGAAAGAAAAACAAAAAAAAGTGTTTTGAAATTTGAAAACTAATGGCACTAACAGAAAGTTTATAATTTTTCTAAAACTAAAAGCGAAAAAGAATTAAAAAAATAAAGCAAAAAATAAAAGAAAATAAATAATGCAGAAAACAAAACAAAAAAACTGGAAAAAAGTAAAAATAGCAACAATAAGTATTTTGTTGTAAGTAGAAACAAAATAAAATAAAAAAAGCAAGAAAGAAAGCAAAAAAAGAGTATTTTCAAATTTGAAAACTAATGGCACTAACAGAAAGTTTATAATTTTTCTAAAACTAAAAGCAAAAAGAATTAAAAAATAAAGCAAAAAACAAAAGAAAATAAATAATGCAGAAAACAAAACAAAAAAAAACTGAAAAAAATTAAAAATAGCAACAATAAGTAAAGAAAACAAAAAAACAAAAAAGTGCCTCCTACTGGGCCCCCACAGCCTGAATACGACTAGAAACCCTACCATGGGCCAGGATTCAGGCCCGCAGGAGGCCCAGCAGGCCCACAGACATATGAGTGTCAGTTTAGGCCCATAGGCCTGCAGTTCAGAGGAGTTCGAGAGGGAAGAGGCAACAGGGCTTATAAACAGGTGTCGGACGTCTCCAACTAGCGAGGTGGGACTAAACTCCCACCACCACCCCGCTGTGCAAGGCCACTCGTCCCGATTGGTGGCACCAACCGGGACTAAAGGGCTACATTGGTCCCGGTTCGTGGCATCAACCGGGACCAATGCCAGCCTTTGGTCTCGGTTGGTGGCACCAACCGGGCCTAAAGGGTGCATTAGTCCCGGTTGGTTTCACGAACCGGGACCAATGCTCTTGCTATATATACACCACTTGTCAAAAATTTCATTCAGTTCCTCATTGTCCCCGCCGCCGACGTCGCCCTCTGCCCCGACGCCCTGCTCCTCGTCGTCGTCGCCCGCGCCCGTTGTCGCCCGCGCCGCCCCGATGCCGTCGCTGCGCCCCGCGCCGCCCCGTCGTCGCCCGCGTCCCGCGCCGCCCCGACGTCGTCGCCGCCCCGTCGTCGCCCGCGCCCCGCGCCGCCCTGAGCCCGCCGTCCTCGTCGCCGGACTCCAGCCATCGCTGCCGCCCTCGAAGTGAGCCCCCCCGCCCCCCCTTTCCCATGGTCTCGAGCGCCCCTTGCTCTGCCCCTGCTCCATGGTCGCCGCCGGCCCCGACGCATTGAAGAGCAGAAGGAGAGAAGGAGAGGAGATGAGAAGCAGAGAAGAGCAGAAGGAGAGGAGAGGCAAAATTTTAGAATTTTTGGAGTGGTTTAGAATATGTTTTCAGAAAGTAATTTGAATCTGATTCAAATTTCATTTGAATGAAATTTGAAAAATTTGAACTATGGATCAGAAGGTTTTTGGTGAAATGGAGTGTGGGTACTGTCATGAAGTTAGAGTAATTTTTCTGGTTGTAAAAGAGTTAGGAAAATTTAGAATATGCTAAATATGTCAAAAATGTTTTTTTGTTCGTAGAAAGGTTTTTGTTCATATATAGAAAGTTTTTATATATGACTATGGATATATGAGCAATGATGATCCATGGATGTATGCATTGATATATATGAGAAATGATGTTCATAGAATATTTACCAAGTATATATGTATTTTTCTCATATATGTATTTTTTTCATACCATTTTTTCCATTTATATATGTATGTGGCTATAGATGGATATATATGATAAATGATGATCCATGGATGATGCATTTTTTTCAATGATGATCCATAGATGGATGTATGTATGTATAGATGGATGTATGTATGTATAGATGTATGTATGTGGATACATGAGGGGGGTCGATATACCCCCTCTCCGATAGCGTTTCCTTCTTCATATGTTGAGTTAGTTGATTTAGGTTAGTGCATTTTAGGTTAGTTGATTTACAGTGCATTTTAGGTTAGTTGTTGTTAGTGCATTTTAGGTTAGTAAATTTTAGGTTAGTCTATTTCTTCTTCTTCGAGCATTTTTGTGCATTTTAGGTTAGTATATGTATGTCGCGTCGTTGTCGATATAACCCCCTCCCAGATAACATTATTTTCCCATGTATATGTATGTCACGTCGTTGTCGATATAACCCCCTCCCGGAAAACTTCGACATGAGGGGTGGTCGATATATATACCCCCTCTCGACCGTGATAACTTATACCACGACAGCACCCCCCTCGGCCCTCTCGCTCGACCAAAACTCTCTGGGACACCCAAACCCTATAGAAAAAACGATGTTAGTCTCCTACCCCCTCCCGCCGCGCCCCTACCCGACAAACTCTCTCGAGGCCACCCAAATTTACCAAGTTAAAAGAGCGTTGTCCTCGAGGCCGCCCCAAACCCTTGAAGCATTGTGTCGAGGCCACCCCAAACCCTTGAAGTGTTGTCTAGGCCACCCCAAACCCTAGAGAAGCAGCGTCGAGGCCACTAACATGATTCCTTATTGTGATTAGCTAGCTAGTTCTACGTTTGCCACTAATATATATCCATCTGTACCATGTTTGAATAATAATTGACATGTTGTAAATATTTGCAGAAACTATGGAGCACTCCCGAGACGAAGCAACAGAAATGATGTTGGGGGACATAATCGCACAAGGAAGTGATGTCGTTGCGTCATTTCTCAACGACACCGATGGTCAGGAAGGACTAGGTGAAGAAGAGGGCTATGTTCATGATGGCTCCGGCCCATTAATGCCAGTACAAGAAGAGGGCTATGTTCATGATGGCTCCGGTGACCCAATGGAGGTACAAGAAGGAGACCGTGCTGACTGCTCCGGTGACCGAACCGAGTCCGGCCAGGTATATATATATTAGTTAAGCCCGTGCTGACTAGTTAATTGATGCATTCATTGTTTTGGTATATGTACACATATTAATTAACTCTCGTCTTTCTTCCTTTTTCTAGCCCTCCGGATCGAGCACAACTTCGGTAAGGAGACGAGGCCCGAAGAAAAAGTTGAGCTCGGATGAAAGGTTTGAGATCACAGCAATCGCGCCCGACGGCGAACCGATTGAACCCATCCGGACAAAGAACGCATTTTCTGCTCAGTGCGGGGTTCTTGTTAGGGACAAGATCCCGATCAGCATCCACCAATGGTATAAGCCTAAGGAGGAAGACCCTGAGGTGTCTTATGTCAATGATATGCAGAAAGATGATCTTTGGACTGAGCTGAAGGCAAATTTCACCCTACCGCCAGAGGAGGATCCGGAGAAGCCAGTTAAAGAGCAATTAATCAAGTCTTGTGCTCTTAAGAAGATGGCAAGCCTATTCAGGAGGTGGAGGAAAGAGCTGAACAAGTTTGTCGACAAAGAAGAGACACCAGAATTCATCGGCAAATATGAGAAGATCAAAGATCACTGGCCCGCATTTGTGGCCCACAAGACATCGGAAAAGAGTAAGAAGATGTCGGCGACAAACAAGAAAAATGCTGTGAAGAAGCAGTTTCACCATCGCACGGGGTCAGGTGGCTACCTCAAAGCCCGGCCTAAGTGGTCCAAGGCTGAGAATGATCTGCTTGATAAAGGGATCGAACCAGAGACAATGAACTGGCCAGACCGTTGCCGGACTTGGTTCTTCGGGGCTGGCGGAACCTTGGACCCTGTATCAGGGAAGTGCCGTTGGACGGACGAGCAACTGAAAATACCAGTCAAGAGGCTTCGGCACTATATCGATGCAGCGCAGCAAGGGACGTTCGTTCCAGACAGGGAGAAGGACGAGCTCACAATGGCCCTCGGGAATCCTGAGCACCCTGGACGGACACGAGGCACGCCAGGCTCCATTCCGTGGAAGGTTGGTTTTCCGGACGCAGGGGGTTACAAAACCCAGGAGAGGAGGAAGAAACTGGAGCAGAGCCAACTGCAGGCGCTGCACGAAAGGGTAATGGGGCTAGAGGAACGAGAAGCAGATCGCAGCAAACGACCTGCCGAAGCTTCCCCCGAAGCTACCCCGCCATCTCAGCGGAGAAGCAGCGTGGCTTCCACCGAGCTGCTTCAGCCGGAGCATGTCTTGATGGCTCCTGGCAGCTATCCCGTGGATGCTATCACAGAGTATCAAAATTGCCACATTATGACGCGATGGATGAATTTGAGGGTCAAGGCGGCTGTTGGCTCTGTTTATCCTACTGAACCCGGCGCAACTTTTCACTACCGGCCGATTCTAGAAGGATATGCTAGGGTGATGGTGGATGAAATAACGGAGGGATTTGAGGACCTCCAGCTTGACCACCCTACCGGTGAAGGGGAGACTAGGCTGGGTTCTGCTTTGAAGACTCCATGCCTATGGCGGAAGGAGCTCATCAACCTTCCAAACTGGACGCCTCCGCCTCCTCCTCCTCCTCCGGCGAGTCAGGGCACTCCGCCTCCTCGACCACCTCCTCCTCCGGTGAGTGACGATCAGGGCACTGGCCTCCTTCTCCGGCGCGTGGCGGCACTCCGCCTCCTTCTCCGCCTGTGCCGGCGCGCCCGAGCAGCCAGCAGCCTCCTCCTTCTCCGCATCGCCAGCAAGGGCGGAAGAGACCCGCCGCCGCCCCGGCTGCTCCGGCGCGTCATAGTCCTTCTCCTCCGTCTCGTAAGCTAGCACGAAAGAAGACAGACGCCGTAGCCGCTCCATTTGCACCGACGTCTAGCAGTACAGCCAGAGGCGGGAGGCAATACAGATACGGTCCTTCTCTCAAGCCTGTAGAGAAGTTATCGTACGAGAGGAGCGAGGAGGAAAACACGAAGATCGTGCGGTTCGAAGTGGATGACTTCTTTGAATGGTTGAAAGCAAAGAGACATCCACCTCCGGAGGAGAAGGTAGATCAGGTGAAAGCAAAGCGCACTCTCGATACCCTGAGGAAACCAGCAAAGTCTTCGCCGAGAACCAACTATGAGAGCATTACTGAACAGACATATCTCCAAGCGGAGCGGTCGGGAAGTACTGTCATACATCAAAGGTCAAGAGAACGAGCAGCTGCGAAAAAAATTGCCCAGCTCGGCGAACAAGCAAATCAATCGTGCCCCCCGCTCAATGTGTCTAGCGGCGACATCGTCGCTAATGCTCCGGGGACGGTGGCCGGTTATGGCAATCTTGCAGATTACCTGCCTGACGATCAACTTTTTGATTTCATGGAGGTGGACGAACACAGATACGAGTACGGGAAGCCTCTCGTCAAAGATGAAAAATCTCTAACAACGATGATGCGAAGATTCCATAATTGGTACATGAAAACCTGCAAAGAGTCTGGGGGGACGAATAGTTTGTATCTGAACATTAAAGAGGAGCACGACCTCGTTGGAACTGATCTGTTGCTTGTTCCATTTGAGGAGTTCTTCGTGTTCTTCCATTAAAAGGTCCTCGATAAATTAACGGTCTTTTGCTACTGTGTGTAAGTACTATTTCTGTCATTAAGTCTCTATATATAGCTCAGCTCTTTCATTGCATGTATTTATAATTAATTATCCTCACTATATTATGCAGATTGAAGATCGTCGAGTGCAGAAAACAAGAAATGTATGATATTGGGTTCATTAACACAAATATCATAGATGAAATTCAGGTTAAAAAGCACGCCGAAGAGGCCGAGGCCAACTTGCTACAATCGTTGATCAAAAATCAAAACAAAGATACCATACTCTTTCCTTATAACTTCAAGTGAGTGTTACAGTCGTGTGCATATTCGGTTTCCCTTATTACTCGAGCGAGGTTATAGTAATGTAATTGATGAGTTATGCATGCGTGCGCAGCTTCCACTATGTTCTTCTGGAGATTAAGCTTGAGCGGGGACTAGTAACCGTCTTAGACTCGAGACGAAAAGATCCCGAAACCTATGCGGACATGACTAAATTGCTCAACAAGTTCAATCGATCATTATCGCACCATATCGGCAACTTTTTGTTCATTTCCTGATATCTCAAGTAATAATAATTATTTTCTTTGTCTTGCAGGGTTTGGAAACAGTTCACCGCAGAAGCTCCGGGACTGCCGAAGGAGCTGCGATATACATACCCGAAAGTAAGTACTACTGGCTAGCTAGTTGCGCGCATCTCCCGTTGATTCTATAGCTATACTTTCATCAATGCCATTTATAATGATTCATTATCAGTTTGATTGACCTCTATTTCTCGTAAAGTGCTTGTGGCAGGAACAAGGGAATGATTTCTGTGGATACTACGTGTGCGAGTTCATCTACAACGCGACTTTGAAAAATAAGCGGGGCTACTCTAAAAGACAATATCAAGTGCGTAAGCAATAATATTCACAATTTCATTTTATTACACCATCATTTCTGTTGAGTTTCATTCATATATATGTATTAATTAACCCCCTTCTTCAAATTAGACGTGGCAGATGCGGAATGAACTCCTAGAACAAGATCGCATGAAAGCAATTCAAGAGGAATTGGTGGGATTCTTTCTTGACCACGTCATCAATAAAGCCGGAGAATACCATGTGGAAGTTGATTTCAATTGCTAGGGGATTGTAAGAGATCTTACATATTGTATATGTATGTAGCCAGTAGCGTCGGATAGATAATACGAAAACTTGTTGTTCGACCAATCTCTCGGAGAAGGAGAGGTCGATCGATCACTTCTCTCGGTATGCATGACGAACTTCTGTACTTAATGGTTCCCTTCATTTTCTTACTAGCTAGCATGTCGAGGGCCTCTCTATGTATAGTACATAGCGTCGACCAAGCACGGACATAAGAGAGGACACTTCTCTCTATTAATTAGCTAGCTAACACAATATATGAAACACCTAAATTAACCCCCCAAACCCCCACCCCCCCCTCCTTCAAAAAAACAAAGACTCCAGCCACTGAAATGCTGACGCGTGGGTGCCTTTTGGTCCCGGTTGGTGCCACCAACCGGGACCAAAGGCCCTCTTGCCTGGGCTCGGTGCACCGGCCACGTGGAGGCCCATCTGTCCCGGTTCGTGTTAGAACCGGGACTAAAGGTCTAGGGCATTAGTAACTACCCTTTAGTCCTGGTTTATGAACCGGGACAAAAGGCCCTCACCAACCTGGACTAATAGGTGTTTTTCTACTAGTGATGTTTTTGGATGGTATGAACATTTCACATCATGAAAACATTTTGTTAACATGTGAACTATTTTCGATAGTTCACTATGCTTTCTTTTCGAAATACGGCATATAATTGTAGATGTGTGACAACATGCAATAAATGAAAGCAAAGTGATGATCGTGATGCATATGAGCAGCTGAGATACTAAGACACATGTTGCCGAGGCTCCATTAGGCATTTTCGCATATATCTCAGTATAAAAGGGCTTATTTTGAGTATCATGCTGCTCAGCTGAGATACTAAGACACATGTTGCTCTGATCTGGCTAGAATCAAAACCTTGTTTTCTACTAGTGACTATTTAGTTATACATGTGTGTGCAGTTTATGATCTATTAATCCCAATAGTTTAGGCATGCATACCAGGAGAAAAAGAAACAGTTACACTTCATTTTTCATCTCTTAAAATGTGGTTATATCTAAAAATACTCCCTCCGTGTAAAAAATGAACGCATGCATATTAGTTTGAACTCACATATTATGGATGAACTAATCAAGAGGTGTTTTTTAGGCTTAATACATTAGCTTGTTGAGTTGTTGATTATAAATAATCAAGATGTGCTTCAGTTTGAGAGAAATGAAACACAAAACTAATATGCATCCATTTTTTGCATGGCAAAATTATATGACGATATATTTGACACAATGATTGAATCCCTAATCAAGAAATGTCAGTGAATGATGCATATTATCTAAGCTTCATGTGCCAAAAGGCAAGGATATATGAGATAGTGAGTGGTGCATATTTATATGTGATTGACACGGAATATATGTCCTAATATGGATAATGGTCAGATAACAGATTGTGTTGTAATTGAAATGTTATCATAGATCATGTGTTGGCGGGTGTTTTTAAATTTCAAATATAGCCTTGTCTCGGCACGGTTATTTGGGCCTCCTCACCGAGGTTCATTGTGAAAGAAGAAAAGAGTTTAAGCGTATGCATCTAGCAGGGACGCGTGCGTGTTAATATATAGACATAGAGTACAAGGATCGGCAGGTTTTTTCTAGTCTTGACCTCTACTCCAAGCTATACAATGGATAAGATCATCTAGTATAACAACCTGCCTATATACACCATATACAACGCACACGCACACGATATACACTACGGTGACAACTTGTCACGTCACAAGCCTTTTGTTTAACATCCTCCCTCAATCTCAACATGTCAAGGTTTAGATTGTTCTTGAAGGCTTGTAACTGTCGAACTTGAAGTGGTTTAGTAAAACCATCAGCAACTTGATCTCCAGTTGGAATAAACTTCATCTCCAACAATTTTTGTGCAACTCTTTCACGAACAAAGTGAAAATCAATCTCTATATGCTTTGTCCTTGCATGAACCACAGGATTTGCTGACAGATACATTGCAACAAGGTTATCACACCACAAACATGACACATGTGATCTGGGAATGCCCAACTCATCAAGTAATGTTTCAATCCACATTACCTCAGCCGTTGCATTTGCCAACGACTTGTATTCTGCTTCAGTACTGGAACGTGAGACCGTTGCCTGTTTCTTTGCATGCCAGGATATAAGATTAGAACCAAGAAAGACAGCAAAACCTCCCGTGGATTTTCTGTCATCAGGACATCCAGCCCAGTCTGCATCAGAAAAAGCACTTACTGCAGTTGATGGAGACTTGCATAACTTCAAACCAGTTCCAATACTACCTTGTATGTATCTTATAATCCTTTTTACAGTTGTCCAATGCACAGAGGTGGGTGCATGTAAGAACTGACAAACCTTATTAACAGAAAATGAAATATCTGGTCTTGTCAGTGTTAGGTACTGAAGTGCCCCAACTATACTTCGATACCTAGTTCCCTCCTCTGGACTTAACAAATTTCCTTCATGCAAAGATAACTTTTCAGTGGTGGACATGGGTGTGCTGGAAGGTTTACAATCCTTCATTCCAACACGCTTTAATATATCAGAAGCATACTTTTCTTGAGTAAGCAGAATACCATCTTGCATTTTTTTGATTTCAATGCCTAGAAAATAGTGTAATTCTCCCAGATCCTTAAGTGCAAACTCATTTTTCAAGTTTCTTAACAAAGCTGAAGTGGCATCTTGTGAGGAGCTAGCAACAATTATGTCATCAACATAAATTAACATAAACATTGTCACCTTTCCTTTTCTGAAGTAGAACAAAGAAGTGTCTCCCTTTGATGGCCGAAAGCCAAGTTGTTGCAACTTTGAGCTCAGCCTTGAGTACCAGGCTCTTGGTGCCTGCTTCAGACCATACAAGGCTTTGTCTAGTCTGCATACATGATGTGGCTTAGACTTGTGCTAAAAACCTGGTGGTTGCCTCATGTAGACCTCTTCCTCGAGAACGCCATGCAAAAACGCATTCTGAACATCCAATTGGCGAAGACTCCACCCCCTGGAAACAGCAATAGACAGAACAAGCCTGATAGTAGCAGTCTTCACTACTGGACTGAAGGTGTCCTCATAATCAATACCATAACGTTTTTTAAAGCCTTTAGCTACCAACCTAGCTAGCCTTGTATCTGTCTATTGTACCATCAGCTTTCTTCTTGATCTTATACACCCACTTACAATCGATAATATTCCTCCCTGACTTGGGTGGAACTAGATGCCACGTCTGATTTTTCACTAATGCATCATGCTCAATGTTCATAGCATTTTTCCAACTCTTATCATTCAAAGCCTCTATCACACTTTCTGGTTCACCGGTAGAAGTGAAGTTTGCAAACTTAAAGTTTTTATTGTACCTGACCATGCCATCCTTGGGTACCAGCGGTTTGACGATGCCTCGCTGTGAGCGTGTCACGCGTGTAGTCGTACTGATGCTGGACACACTAGCGGCAGCAGTAGATCCGTCTTCAGTAGCCGCAGCCGATCTTGAAGCCGCAGAAGATCCGGAGGGAGAGCTGCCTCCTCGTACTGGCGAGGGCAGATCCTCCTCGATAACCGTGCGACCAGTGGCCCGCACTGGGCTGGAGCTGTCCGCGTCGTCACGCGTCCGCGGGAACCCAGCCGCCTCGTGCCAACTGGCAGATGACGACAGGCGCGGGGCCGACCCGCCCGACCGCGCCGCGGATGACGACAGGCGCGGGGCCGACCCGCCCGACCGCACCGCAGCGCCTGGTGACGTGCCAGGTAAGGACTGGCTGGGCCGGTTTGTCCCGACGCGTGCAGGGGAATCCACCCCGGGATCCGCCGTTGCTGCTCCTGCGCGCCCTGCACCGGATCTCTCGGGATCCGCTGCGTCAGCTCCTGCGCTGAATCTCTCGGGATCCGCGCCCTGAGCTGTGTCAGCCGAATCCTCCTCGTGTCCAGGCCTGTACCATCAGCCAAATTCTGCACAAAATCGCAGTTTTGAACAGCGTTTTTTTCACTGTTTCCGTTAGCATCAGGTGCATGACTTTTAGCCAACAATTGATCATCAACACATTTATCTCCCCCATGATCAGTTGGATTTAAAAGCTCCGGAGAGAGAAGTAGAATTTCAGCTCTTAGACGTGCACCAGCATTGGGATGTAAAGTGGAGAAAGGGAATACTGTTTCATCAAACACAACATCCCTTGAGATGTAGACTCGTCCAGAAGAGATGTCTAAGCACTTGAAGCCTTTGTGCAAATTACTGTAGCCTAGGAAGACACATTGTTTGGAGCGGAATTGCAGCTTGTGGTTGTTATATGGACGTAAATTCGGCCAACAAGCGCATCCAAAAATGCAAAGAGAAGAATAATTAGGCTTCGATTGAGACAACTTTTCAAGAGGAGTTTCAAAGTTAATCACTTTGCTTGGTAGTCTATTGATGAGATAGGTAGCAGCAATGAAAGCCTCGTCCCGAAATTTAAGAGGCATGCTTGCTTGAGCTAAGAGGGAGAGGCCAACCTCAACGATATGCCGGTGTTTACGTTCTGCTGACCCGTTTTGCTGGTGTGCATGAGGGCAAGAGACGTGGTGAGATATCCCAACTTTTGTAAAGAAGGAATTTAGCTTCACGTATTCCCCTCCCCAATCGGTTTGGAGAGCAAGGATTTTCTGACCAAATTGTCGTTCAACAAGATTTTGGAAGTCATGAAATTTTTGAAAAACTTCTGACTTATGTTTGATGAGGTATATCCATGTGAACTTACTGAAATCATCTATAAAACTCACGTAGTAATTTTTTCTGCCTACGGATTCAATAGCTGGACCCCATACATCGGAAAAAATAAGTTCCAAAGGGAACTTTGGTTCACTTATTGAATTTGGATAGGGCAACTGATGGCTTTTGCCCAATTGACAAGAATCACAAATAGCTTCGGAATTGAAAGATTTGACACATGGGAGCTTATTTTCACTAATTATTTTGCTAACTATAGTTGATGAAGGATGCCCTAGGCGCCGGTGCCGTCTATCCGAGGAGGGTATGGCACTGAGCACGTGTGAGGGAGTCCTGGACTAGGGGGTGTCCGGATAGCCAGACTATCATCATCGGCCGGACTCCAAGACTATGAAGATACAAGATTGAAGACTTCGTCTCGTGTCCGGATGGGACTTTCCTTGGCGTGGAAGGCAAGCTTGGCGATACGGATATGTAGATCTCCTACCATTGTAACCGACTCTGTGTAACCCTAGCCCTCTCCGATGTCTATATAAATCGGAGGGTTTTAGTCCGTAGGACAAACAACCATTACAACAATCATACCATAGGCTAGCTTCTAGGGTTTAGCCTCCTTGATCTCGTGGTAGATCCACTCTTGTACTACCCATATCATCAATAACAATCAAGCAGGAGTAGGGTTTTACCTCCATCGAGAGGGCCCGAACCTGGGTAAAAACATCGTGTCCCTTGTCTCCTGTTACCATCCGCCTAGACGCACAGTTCGGGACCCCCTAGCCGAGATCCGCCAGTTTTGACACCGACAACGTGCTTCTTGGCGCCTTGTCCCATGTGTTTGACAGGGTATAGGCCTCTCCTACCCCGGCCTTGCAGCAGAACCCTCCTCGTTCCCCAATCCTTTACAAGAAAAGAGTAGGGGTGAATTTCAACGAAAGAACTGTTGTCAATAGCGAGTCGGCTTGCAGAGATTAGACTCTTGTCAGCCTCAGGAACATGTAAGACATTTTTGAGGAGAAGATTACGTTCGGGGGTATAAATATGAGATTGACCAATGTGTCCTATAGTCATACCCGATCCACTCGCGGTGTAGATTTGATCATCTCCTGTGTGCCGATCCCTGATGGTGAGCTTTTCTAGATCTCCTGTGATGTGGTTCGTCGCACTACTGTCCAAGTACCAGTTGGTGTCGACGCCATACTGCGGAGCCGCCATGTTTGCTGATCGTTCCTCCCCCCCTTGATAGGAGGAGTCGTAATGCTTCCAGCACTTCCACGCTGGGTGACCAACCTTGCCGCAGATCTGGCAGATTGGTTTGGCAGCGTTGTTGTTGTGGTTGCCGCCGCCGTTGTTGCCTCCAGGATTGCCACGGTTTTGTGGCTTGGGGAAGGAGCCGCAGCCACGATCACCGCCGCCACCTTGCCTGTTGTTGAAGTCGCGTCCGCGGTCACCGCCGCCGCCGCTGTGGCCGCGCCCGCGCCCGCGTGTTGCCGCGTTTGCCGATGACTGGGAGAACCCGCCACGAAGATTCATGCGGGTCTCGAAGCTTAGGAGCTGCGAGTACAGCTCCGGGACCCCGACGGGCTCAACCCTAGAGCACATGGCGGACACCACGGGGTCGAACTCCTCATCGAGTCCCGCGAGGATGTGAGAGACGACATCTTCCTCGTCCACCTTCTTCCCTGAAGCAGCTAGTTCATCACAGAGGGTTCGGACCTTACCAACATATTCAGTGATGGTCATGTTGCCCTTCTGGAGGTTTGCCAACGCGATCCTGACGTTGACGGTCTGTGCACGGGTATGCGACGCCAGCATCCCCTGCACCGTGTTCCACAGCTCCGCTGCGGTGTGGCACGTCGCCACCTGGATGGCCATCTCGCGAGGCAGCGTGGTCAGCAGGTAGGAGAACACCTGCTGATCACGCGCATACCACGCACCGAACTCTAGATTAGGGGCCTTGGACTTGGTCTTACCGTCGCTGCTGGTGACCTCAATTTCCGTCGGGGGCACCACCTGCTCGACGTCGAGGAAGGACGCCATCTGCGCCCCTCGGATGGCCGAGAGCACGGTGGCGCGCCATAGCGCCTCGTTCCCTCTCGTAAGCTTCTCTGTTGCGGTGGGTGCAAACGGAGATGAGGGGAAGGAGTTCGCCGAAGAGCTTGCCATGGATGAATTCGAGGTAGGCTCTGATTACCATGAAAGAAGAAAAGAGTTTAAGCGTATGCATGTAGCAGGGACGCGTGCGTGTTAATATATAGACATAGAGTACAAGGATCGGCAGGTTGTTTCTAGTCTTGACCTCTACTCCAAGCTATACAATGGATAAGATTATCTAGTCTAACAACCTGCCTATATACACCATATACAACGCACACGCACACGATATACGCTACAGTGACAACTTGTCACGTTACACAAGCCTTTTGTTTAACACATTGGACAGAACTTGCAACACTTTGGGAGAAAACTTTGAGTGGACAAGTGTCAACGCCACCGTTGACGGTACTTGTGGGCGTCTTCTCCTTGAAAGCATCGTCAAAATAGTTTGTTTTTCCTCTATTGGATAATGGTCATTTGTATTTGAGGGGACACATCAGTCGTAAGATAAGTCGGAACTTCCCATGGGCTCATTGAGGCGGTGATGTGCAATTCTCTACGTGAAATACTCTAGTCGAAGGTGTTGTTTCCGGTTATGGTGGAACCCACAGGTCTGATTTTCCTTTTTGGAGTAGGGACCAAAGAGCTCACACCCTGCGCATGGTCGACATATCTTCTTGGTAGTGGAGGCCAACTTCTTCCGTAATTATTTTTGCTTTGGGGACGCGGGTCCTGGCAGAAGGTGGGCAGCACTAGGATACTAACATGGTTACTTTGTTTGCCCTTGCTTGATCTCTAGTTTTACTAGGTGGTTTTCCTACTTTTATGGTTTTGACGGCTGTCCTTAATAACCGTGTTTTTCATACCACTTCGTGGAGTTTCCTAAATAAAACTGAACATATGTAGTATACGGTGTTCATATTTGAACAGATTGACGTACACAGGGGTGGAGTTAGGGAGGACGAGCGAGGGCCAGCCCCCCCCCCCCCCCCCCCCCCGCCAATGTCTACGTCGAACCTACAATACGTACGAATAACTGGCTCAGGTTTCTACAATTAGGACTAATTAGCCCCCCCTAACGCGAGCTCAATCCTGGAAGCCCACAAATAAGCCCATGTAGATGTGATGTCTCAATAGCTTTGTGTGAAGCCCATCACGTAAGACAAAAGCAGGTGCCCAGGTCGTCCTATGGAACCGCTGATCAGGTGTAGGGATGGCACCCGCCGGGTTTGGGTACGGGTGGAGTTACCCCATACCCTTACCCATCCTTCTTGAGTTTACCCATCATCCGTACCCATACCCATCAGCGGGTACTGATGGGGTCATGTACCTAGGGTAGGGTCACTGACCTGATCTAAGTACCCTGCCCAAAGACACCCTTAGAAGAGGCCACCTTCCAGTCGACCAACGAGGGACTCACTCGACTGACTTGAAAGACTCGACCACGAAGACTCACTCGACCACCAGAAGGTCAAGAGGCACTCTGCCTTGCAACGGCCTGTAATTAAGTAGACTTTATGATAGTAAGACACTTTATGTGGGGCGTTACCAGTAACGCCCCAGACTTAACTCACCTTAAACCCTCTCTTACGTGGGCTGGCTGGGGTCCTGGCGCACTCTATATAAGCCAGCCCCCTCCGCAGGTAGTGGGATTCGGCACCTTGTAACTCATATACACATAATCCACTCGACCGCCTCTGGGCTCCGAGACGTAGGGCTTTTACTTCTTCCGAGAAGGGCCTGAACTCGTACATCCCTTGTGTTTACAACCTCTCCATAGCTAGGACCTTGCCTCTCCATACCTACCCTCCACTCTACTGTCAGGCTTAGAACCACGACAGTTGGCGCCCACCGTGGGGCAGGTGTTTTAGCGATTTTGTGGGGAAGTTGCGAGTCTTCCGAGTACTTTCATCATGGTGGCTGCTGGAGTTTTGGTCGAGGGTCAAGAGATCCGTCTCGGCGCTCTCATCTTCATCGCCGACGACTCCGCCTGGCTCCAGGAGGCTCCACTCGACGTTGATGCGCTCCCCGTCCGCGGTGCGACGCATTTTCGCGCATGTGTCCGCGGCGTTCTGCTACGGCAACCGTCGACCCCGTATCGGTCGACATCCCCATCGAACACCTTCTCGGTCTCCCGCCAGCGCAAGCGCTCGGGCCGGTCGAGGATTCAGCGGTGGGTGAGGCACGCGGTGGCTCGCCAGATGGCCACCACCCAAGTTGCAGCAATCGAGCCCGACGAATCTCTCTACGGCCTGTTCGATCTGTCGACTAGCTCCGTAGAGACCGCATCCGAGTGCGATAGCAGTGATCCAGCGGCGGAAATCCTGATGGTCGACGGGCCCCGCAGTCCCCCTGGCTTCGCCCGTGATGGGGGAGCAGGCGACGGAGGCGACCCCGCACGAGATCACGAAGAGTACCAGCCCGAGCCACTCGACTCTCTGCAAAGAGAAGAACTTCGCCGCAGGAACGTGGATGTCCTGCGTACTCCCATCGCAGGAGAAACCCCCGAGGCTCGCGCCTTGGAGGAGGCACGTTTGGCCAATTTGGCCGAACGCACTCGACTGGAGAATCTTCAGCGAGCACTCGACGAGCGTGCGCGGCAACGAGTTCCCGACACCAGTCGACGTCAACTCTTCCCGCCGACTCAGGTATATCGAACCCCAATCCAGAATTTAGCAGCTGCGACCCGTATAGCAGAGTCCATCCAGCCCTCTCAGTCGGAAGCTGGCAGAGGCTTGATGCAGATCAGGGATCTGCTCCGGGCAGCAGGAGATCAGAATTCGGTCGTGTCGGAGTCGCGCAACATGATTCACAGTCGATCCGTCGCTGCGAATACGGTTCAGTCGGCTCACAGCCCCAGATCGCCTCCGCGGCGTGAAGGGCGCGAGAATCGACGAGACCAACATGGTGACCGACTCGACTGAGATGATAGGCGTCGAGTACCCAATTCCCCTCTGAGAGATGGGTCTTACGCTCCTCGGCAGCAAGATGACAAACGTCAGCTCAGTGCGGGGCGAAGAGTTCCAGTCGACCCCAGAGAACCAGGCTTCGACGCGCGATCCATTATCGTGCAAGGTTTGGTCGACCGGAACAGAGCCCATCGAGGTGGACTCGACAGAGAAGCGCCCACAAGCAGTCGAGTGCATGTTTCTGGTCCTGAATGTTTCAGCAGAGCTATCAGAGCCGCAGTTATCCCTCCCAATTTCAGGTTGGCAACAGGAGTCAGCAAGTTCACTGGTGAGTCTAAGCCTGAAACTTGGCTTGAGGACTACCGAGTGGCAGTTCAGATTGGTGGTGGGAACGACGAGGTGGCCATGAAGCATTTGCCCCTCATGCTGGAAGGTTCTGCCAGGGCATGGTTGACTCAATTACCTCCTAGCAGCATTTACACTTGGGAAGATCTGTCCCGAGTGTTCATCAGAATGTTTGAAGGAACTTGCAAGCGACCAGCTGGACTGACAGAGTTGCAAGTCTGCGTGCAGAAGACCAATGAGACTCTCAGAGAGTATATTCAGAGATGGATTACTTTGCACCATACTGTGGAGAATGTGTCTGATCATCAGGCAGTCTGCGCCTTTAAAGATGGCGTCAAGAACAGAGAATTGAGTTTGAAGTTTGGTCGAACCGGTGACATGACCTTGAGTCGGATGATGGAGATTGCTACCAAGTACGCCAACGGCGAAGAAGAAGACCGACTCCGAAGCGGCAAGCACAAGCCGAGTCAGTCGGAAAAGGGAAACACCAGTCGGAAACAGAAGCGGAAGGCTGAACCGGCAGCTCCTGGAGAGGCTCTGGCCGTGACTCAGGGAAAGTTTAAAGGGAAACCAAAAGGATCCTGGAACCCTAAGAAGGTAAAGGATAAAGAAGGGAACGATGTGATGGATATGCCGTGTCACATCCACACGAAGAAAGACGAAGAGGGGAATATCATTTACCCGAAGCACACGACTCGCCAATGTTGACTCCTGATCCAGCAGTTTCAGGGAAAACAGTCTAATATCAAAGAGAAGGAGTCGGACAAGGTCGAAGACAAGGAGGACAGTGAGGAAGGATATCCCCATATCAACTCTACTCTAATGATCTTTGTAGATGTGGAGAGCAAGAGTCGATTGAAAGTTATTAACCGTGAGGTGAACATGGTTGCCCCAGCAAAAGCAAACTATCTGAAATGGTCCCAAACACCCATCACCTTCGACCAATCTGATCACCCGACTCATATTGCCACCCCTGGGAGGCAAGCTTTGGTGGTCGATCCAGTTGTTGAAGGCACTCGACTGACAAAAGTGCTTATGGACGGTGGTAGTGGGTTGAATTTGTTGTATGCAGACACACTGAAAGGGATGGGCATTCCGATGTCCCGACTGAGCACCAGTAACATGGGCTTTCATGGAGTTATACCAGGAAAGAAAGCCGAGTCACTCGGCCAAATAGCTCTGGACGTGGTGTTTGGTGATTCGAAACATTTTCGCAAAGAGAAGTTGACGTTCGAGGTCGTGGATTTTTAGAGTGCATATCATGCCATTTTGGGGAGACCAGCTTATGCGCGGTTCATGGCTCGACCATGTTACGTGTACCTCAAATTGAAGATGCCCGGCCCCAAAGGAGTGATCACTGTCACCGGTGATCGGAAAAAGGCAGAAGAGTGCTTCCAGAAAGGCTCAAAGATTGCTTATTCCCAGGTGACAGCGGTCGAGTTCGAAGAGTACAAGCAAAACGCAGATCCGAGTGACTTGCTGCGATCCAAGAAACCCGCGACAGAGTCTGCATTTCAGTCGTCCGGTGAGACGAAGCCTGTTCACATTCACCCGACCGACCCCGATGCAGCTCCGACCCACATCTCCACAACACTCGACCCGAAATAGGAAGAAGCGCTCATCCAGTTCCTCCGTGAGAACTGGGACATTTTTGCATGGAAGCCCGCTGACATGCCAGGTGTTCCCAGGGGACTGGCTGAGCATCGCCTAAGAGTCGACTCATCTGCAAAACCAGTCAAAGGGCATCTTCGGCGGTCCGCCGTCCAGAAGAGAAAAGCCATTGGTGAGGAAGTGGCTCGACTGTTGGCGGCAGGATTTATCCGAGAGATATACCACTCCGAGTGGCTCGCTAATGTCGTCATGGTTCCTAAGAAGGACAAATCACTCCGAATGTGCATTGATTTCAAGCACATCAACCGGGCCTGCCCGAAAGATCATTTTCCTCTCCCTCACATAGATCAAATTGTTGACTCGACCGCGGGATGCGAGAGACTGTCTTTTCTAGACGCCTACTCCGGGTACCACCAGATCCGTCTGTACGGACCCGACGAGGTAAAAACAGCTTTCATCACTCCATTCGGGTGCTTCTGCTATATCACCATGCCATTTGGCCTCAAGAATGCCGGCGCCACATTTATGCGAATGATTCAGAAGTGTCTACTCACTCAAATCAGTCGGAATGTGGAAGCGTATATGGATGATATCGTTGTCAAGTCACGAAAAGGTTCCGACCTGCTCGCTGATCTCGCCGAAACATTTGCCAACCTCAGAAGGTATCATATCAAGCTCAATCCATCAAAGTGCACATTTGGAGTTCCTGGTGGCAAGTTACTCGGTTTTCTCGTTTCCGAACGAGGAATCGACGCTAATCCAGAGAAGATCGGCACTATTCTCCGAATGAAACGCCCTGTGCGAGTGCACGATGTCCAGAAGCTTACTGGATGCTTGGCCGCATTAAGTCGATTCATCTCACGACTCGGTGAAAAGGCATTGCCTCTTTACTGACTGATGAAGAAGGCAGACAAGTTCGAGTGGACTCCAGAAGCTGATGCAGCGTTTCCCGAGCTAAAAGCTCTGCTCTCCACCCAGCCGGTGCTTGCTGCTCCAATAAGCAAAGAGCCTCTGTTGCTCTATATCGCAGCCACAGGACAAGTCGTCAGTACTGTGCTTACGGTCGAGCGGGAAGAAGAAGGAAAAGCTCTCAAAGTTCAGCGCCCAGTGTATTATTTGTCTGAAGTCTTGACTCCATCCAAGCAGAGATATCCTCATTATCAGAAGCTTGTGTATGGAATATACATGACCACAAAGAAGGTTGCTCATTATTTCTCTGATCATTCCATCACAGTCGTCAGCGACGCTCCACTATCAGAAATTTTGCACAACAGAGATGCAACTGCTCGAGTGGCCAAATGGGCGATTGAACTTCTTCCCCTTGATGTCAAGTTCGAGGCAAAGAAAGCCATTAAGTCCCATGCAATAGCAGATTTCCTCGCCGAGTGGATTGAACAGCAGCAGCCGACTGAAGTTCACTCGGAGCATTGGACCATGTTCTTTGATGGCTCTAAGATGTTGAATGGTTCCGGTGCTGGGGTTGTCCTGGTTTCCCCCAGAGGAGATAAGCTCAGATATGTGCTCCAGATTCACTTTGATTCCTCCAACAATGAGGCAGAATATGAGGCCCTCTTATATGGGTTGCGCATGGCCATTTCACTCGGCGTCCGTCGCCTGATGGTCTATGGCGACTCGGATTTAGTGGTCAATCAAGTGATGAAGGAGTGGGACGTGAGAAGCCCAGCCATGACTGGATACTGCAGTGCAGTGAGGAAGCTGGAAAAGAAGTTCGAGGGGTTGGAGCTCCATCATATACCCCGACTGAAAAATCAAGCAGCTGATGATCTAGCAAAGATAGGTTCCAAGAGAGAAGCCATTCCGAGTGGTGTGTTCTTGGAGCATGTACACACTCCGTCAGTCAAAGAAGATCCTTTCACCGAAGAAGCTCCACAGCCCAAGAGTGCCACAGATCCGACTGAGGTTGAAGTCCCAGCAGTGGTCGACTTGGTCATGGAGATCTTGGTGGTCATTCCCGATTGGACAGTTCCATATATCGCGTTTATCCTGAGAAAAGAGCTCCCGGAGGATGAGGAAGAGGCTCGACAGATCATCCGCCGATCTAAGGCCTTTACCGTAATCAAAGGACAGTTATACAGAGAAAGCGCGACTGGAGTCGGTCAGAAGGGCATAACGCCGGAAGAAGGTCGAATCATCCTTAATGATATTCACTTGGGGACCTGCGGTCATCACGCGTCCTCTCGGACCATCGTGGCCAAAGCATACCGAGCCGGATTTTACTGGCCAAAGGCGAATGAGATGGCAAAGGAGATAGTGGATAAGTGCGAGGGATGTCAGTTTTACTCGAATATGTCGCACAAGCCTGCATCAGCCCTGAAGACCATTCCACTCGTCTGGCCTTTCACAGTATGGGGGTTGGACATGGTCGGTCCTTTGAGAACAGGGCGGAGTGGCTTCACGCATGTACTGGTGGCAGTCGACAAGTTCACCAAGTGGATTGAGGCTAAACCAATCAAGAACCTTGATGCTGGTACTGCTGTTAGCTTCATCAGGGAACTAATATTCAGATATGGAGTCCCGCACAGCATCATTACGGATAATGGGTCGAACTTTGACTCGGAGGAATTCAGAGATTTCTGTAACTCTCAAGGCACACGGATCGACTACGCTTCAGTCGCCCATCCGCAGTCGAATGGACAAGCAGAGCGAGCCAATGGCCTGATTCTCAAGGGATTGAAACCCCGACTGATGCGTGATCTCAAGCATGCAGCTGGAGCTTGGGTCGACGAACTTCCCTCAGTGCTTTGGGGACTGCGGACCACACCTAATCGGTCGACCGGAAGAACTCCATTCTTCTTGGTCTACGGAGCTGAAGCAGTCTTGCCGAGTGATCTTCTCCACAATGCTCCTCGAGTTGAAGTCTACAACGAAACAGAAGCTGAACAAGCGCGGCAGGATGCAGTCGACCTTTTAGAGGAAGAAAGGGAGATGGCTCTGATCCGATCGACCATCTACCAACAAGATTTGCGTCGTTTCCACGCCAGAAATGTGAGAGGTCGAGCCTTCCAGGAAGGAGATTTGGTTCTCCGAGTGGATCAGCACAAACCACACAAGCTTGCTCCTTCTTGGGAAGGTCCCTTCATCGTCACCAAGGTTCTCCACAACGGGGCGTACCGTCTTTACAATGTCGAGCATAATATCGACGAGCCCCGAGCTTGGAACGCGGAACTACTCCTCCCATTTTACACTTAAGGTTTATCACTCGAATGAGTTGCAATAAAGTACTTCTGTAGTTCATGGACCTCAAAATAATAGTGTCATGGTTCCTCCATAATTTTTGTCACTTTTTATTTTTGTCCATTAAAATTCCCCTCAGTGGGTGACTTAGCCGCGAATCCGTTACGCCAAATTTGTAAAAAATCCTACCGAGTGGTAAGCCGGACTTCCACTCGGGGGCTTAGCTGCAGTCCAAGTACTCGCCTAAGTTATCAAAAATCCTACCGAGTGAAGAGCAAACCTCTCACTCGGAGGATTAGCTGCCGCTCAGTGCTCTCCTAAGTTATCAAAAAACCTACCGAGTGAAGAGCAAACCTCTCACTCGAGGGCTTAGCTGCAGCCCAGTGCTCGCCTAAGATATAAAAATCCTACCGAGTGGTAAGCCGGACTTCCACTCGGGGGCTTAGCTGCAGTCCAAGTACTAGCCTAAGTTATCAAAAATCCTACCGAGTGAAGAGCAAATCTCTCACTCGGGGGCTTAGCTGCAGTCCAAGTACTCGCCTAAGTTATCAAAAATCCTACCGAGTGAAGAGCAAACCTCTCACTCGGAGGCTTAGCTGCAGCTCAGTGCTCTCCTAAGTTATCAAAAAACCTACCGAGTGAAGAGCAAACCTCTCACTCGAGGGCTTAGCTGCAGCCCAGTGCTCGCCTAAGATATAAAAATCCTACCGAGTGGTAAGCCGGACTTCCACTCGGGGGCTTAGCTGCAGTCCAAGTACTCGCCTAAGTTATCAAAAATCCTACCGAGTGAAGAGCAAATCTCTCACTCGGGGGCTTAGCTGCAGTCCAAGTACTCGCCTAAGTTATCAAAAATCCTACCGAGTGAAGAGCAAACCTCTCACTCGGAGGCTTAGCTGCAGCTCAGTGCTCGCCTAAGTTATCAAAAAACCTACCGAGTGAAGAGCAAACCTCTCACTCGAGGGCTTAGCTGCAGCCCAGTGCTCGCCTAAGATATAAAAATCCTACCGAGTGGTAAGCCGGACTTCCACTCGGGGGCTTAGCTACAGTCCAAGTACTCGCCTAAGTTATCAAAAATCCTATCGAGTGAAGAGCAAACCTCTCACTCGGGGGCTTAGCTGCAGTCCAAGTACTCGCCTAAGTTATCAAAAATCCTACCGAGTGAAGAGCAAACCTCTCACTCGGAGGCTTAGCTGCAGTCCAAGTACTCGCCTAAGTTATCAAAAAACCTACCGAGTGAAGAGCAAACCTCTCACTCGGGGGCTTAGCTGCAGCCCAGTGCTCGCCTAAGATATAAAAATCCTACCGAGTGGTAAGCCGGACTTCCACTCGGAGGCTTAGCTGCAGTCCAAGTACTCGCCTAAGTTATCGAAATCCTACCGAGTGAAGAGCAAGCCTCTCACTCGGGGCTTAGCTGCAGCTCAGTGCTCGCCTAAGATATAAAACCCTACCGAGTGAAGAGCAAACCTCTCACTCGGAGGCTTAGCTGCAGCCCAGTGCTCGCCTAAGTTATCAGAAATCCTACCGAGTGAAGAGCAAACCTCTCACTCGGAGGCTTAGCTGCAGTCCAAGTACTCGCCTAAGTTATCAAAAAACCTACCGAGTGAAGAGCAAACCTCTCACTCGGGGGCTTAGCTGCAGCCCAGTGCTCGCCTAAGATATAAAAATCCTACCGAGTGGTAAGCCGGACTTCCACTCGCAGGCTTAGCTGCAGTCCAAGTACTCGCCTAAGAAATCCTACCGAGTGAAGAGCAAGCCTCTCACTCGGGGCTTAGCTGCAGCTCAGTGCTCGCCTAAGATATAAAACCCTACCGAGTGAAGAGCAAACCTCTCACTCGGAGGCTTAGCTGCAGCCTAGTGCTCGCCTAAGTTATCAGAAATCCTACCGAGTGAAAAGTAAACCTCTCACTCGGGGGCTTAGCTGTAGCCCAGCGCTCACCCAAGTGGACTAAGGAATAAGTCGATTGCAGTGAGTGCCCTGCTTTGAACCTGCAAAAGACATTTCGAGCCAAAAGCAATCACATTCAAACGACAAATTCAAGTTCGGATAGATACCTAAAGGGACCGAAAGTGCTCGGGCGCTAAGCCCGTTAAGGTTTATCGGTTACAACTCCACTCGGCATACCGAGGCAAATTTAAAGCGTCGAGCTTAGAAGAGGTTTTTTACCCCTCTCGTGGAGGGCTGGAAGGTGCAACAAACTCATCAAGATCAATTCCATCGGCGATCCGAGTGGCAGCCGCAAGGAAAGTTTCCATAAAGGAGCTAAAGTCGTGTTTTTTGGTGTTGGCCACCCGGAGGGCCGCCAGCTTCTCTTCTCGCGCATCTTTGGAGTGGACTCGGGCCAGACACAGAGCAACATCTGCACCGCACCGAGCCGAGGACTTCTTCCACTCCTGCACTCGACCAGGGATCGTGTTCAAGCGAGCCATCAGCGACTCAAGGTCATTCTGAAGTGTCTCCCCGGGCCAGAGTGTCGAGTCGATGCGAGATGTGGCGACCTTCAGCCTTGCAAGATAGTCCACGGCAGCTGCAACACGGGACTCCAGTCGGAAAACGTTCATGGCAACTTCGTCGTTCACCGGAGAATTGACGGGGTCGAGGTTTGGTTCCAGCCGGCTAGTTTCTTCTTCAAAGTTTTGACAAAATTCTGCAAGGACGATCACTGAGTCAAGGTGATGGTCGAATGGAAAAACCACGATTGGAAATAATGCCGAGCATAGAGGTTTACCTTCAAGCATAAGAAACGGCTTCTTGGCAAGACCACTCAGGAAGGCCTCCAGATCATTTTTCTTCCCAGTCAACTTACTGACTTGGTCGGTCAGGGCAGCTTTATCAGTTTTCAGTCGACTGACCTCCTTGTTGGCGATCCCAAGAGCAGCTTTCAGATTGGTATTGTCTTGTTCAAGCTTGGTGACTGAAGCTAACTTCTCGTCAGCAAGCTTGATCTTCTCAGCTAGTTCAAGGTCTTTCTTCTGTTGGGCCTCCCTTACCTTACCTGCAAGTTACAGCAAGATCAGATTTTGAAACAAACAAAGGGAAAAGCAGTCGTCAAGGTCTCACCAAACATACCTTCGGTCTCCTCCTTTGCCTTCGTCAGTTTCTCCTGAACCAGCTTCAAGTTCAGCTGGAGCTGAGTGTGCTTGTTTTCCAGCTCAGAGTAGCGAGCCACAAGATCACAGGAGTTCTACGAAGAACCAATCGACTAGATGTCAACTATAATTCACTTCCGAGTGAAAAAGGAAAAATCACACGTTTCTAAGACTACAGCCGAATACAAGCATTCGACCGTAGTCTCGGGGACTACACCCAGTGGGTGCACTCAGCGTGCCCCCACTAATCCTATTGAAGATAGAGTCGACCAGTCGACCTCAAAAAAAAGAGATATATCCTTTAAGACTGTAATCGACTGCAAGCAGTCGACCACAGTCTCGGGGACTACACCCAGTGGGTGCACTCAGCGTGCCCCCACCGGTTTGCGAAATCCATTCGACATAGTCGAATGACGGAAAGACTGAAATTATAAAGCCTAAGGCCGACTGCCAGCAGTCGACCTTAGCCTTGGGGACTACACCCAGTGGGTGCACTCAGCGTGCCCCCACTAATCCTATTGAAGACAGAGTCGACCAGTCGACCGGTTTGCGAAATCCAGTCGACATAGTCGAATGACGGAAAGACTGAAATTATAAAGCCTAAGGCCGACTGCCAGCACTCGACCTTAGCCTTGGGGACTACACCCAGCGGGTGCACTCAGCGTGCCCCCCTAACACGGAGTTTAAATCGACACACCTAGTGGGTGACTACTATAAATTCTGGAAAGGAAAAGTTTTTGGTAGCATATCCTAACAGAACAAACGGTGGTCGACTGACCTGAACATTTCTTTGGAGGGCAGAGCTGGCGTCGTAAGCTGCCTGGCTCGCATCCCGGATGGTCTTCAACTGCTCCATCATGATCCCTGCCTGGCGTATCGCCTCCTTCACTGCGCCGGCTTGGTCCTCTAGGACGTGGTGCGTCGTGAAGAGGGAGGGTTGCGGAGCACTCGTCAGCGGATCTGCGAAGGACACAGTGTGTCGAGTGGTGTTCTCCTCCTCCGCGGCCAGAGTCTCAGGCACCGTCACATCCTGGGTCACCCTGCTGGCAGACGCTTTCCTACTCCTTCTGTACTTCAGCGGTTTCTCATCTTCATCATCATCAGGGAGAGTGATAACAACATTGAATGGAGCTACATAAAAGAATTAGAATTAGAGATCATGAGTCAGTCGACTAAAAATGGCGTCAAGAGTATAGTACCTGGTTTTGAGGTTGCTGCGTCCTCCATCTCATGGTCATCAGCCCGGGCTGAGGTCTCGGAAGTAGCAGCACTGCAACTCCAAAGAATCAGTCGACTAACTCCAGCGCCAACCAGAGGCAAAGTGCACACAAAACAAGAAGACTTAAGCAACATGATTACCCTGATATGGTGGGGATGGACACCTTCATCTTCGGCAGGTGCTTGGTCGGCTTCGACGGGGCCGCCCTGGGCTGCTTCGACGCCTTTTCAGTCGGCGCCGGAGAGGTGGTCCGAGGGCGCTTGGTCGACTGTGTAGCAGTCGCAACCCCCTCGCCGCGTTCGGTCGCAGGATCATGGACAAGTTTCGACCGCCTTTCCGAGCGCGGTGGTACGACCTCCTCCTCCTCCTCCTCTTCCTCGTCCTCATCGTCATCATCATCATCGTCATCGTCATCATCATCGGCCTCAGCGGCGTCCGAGTCCCACTCCTCCTCCTGGCTCTCGCCCCCGCTCGCTTCTCCCTCCTCAGTCGGAGCCTGCGCTCCGTTGGGCATCGAGTACAGTTCAGTGAGGGCCTGAAGGACAACAAGACAAAGATCAGTCGACCGATCGGCAGAGAAAACAGAAATAAATATGACGAGAATACAATGGGAAGTGGTGCAGACATACCTTGTTTGGGTCACTGTGGCAGTCGAGTGGAGGAATCCTTCTGGCCCCGCGAGGGTTGTCCTTGTTCCCAGTAACAGCGGCCATCCACCTTTCCAGAGTGGCATCGTCGACTGTTTCTGGATTGACCCGAGTCACATCCTCAGTCCCACAGTACAACCACATGCAATGGCTCCGGAACTGAAGAGGCTGGATTCGGCGCCTAAGGAAAACTTCCAGGAGATCCATGCCTGTCACTCCCTCCCGAACCAACTGAACTACGCGCTCCATCAGCATCTTCACGTCAGCTTTCTCCTCCGGAATCAACTTCAGAGAGGAGGGCTTGTTCACTCGGTAATCTTTAAGACTGTATTCTTTAAGACTGTAATCGACTGCAAGCAGTGGACCACAGTCTCGGGGACTACACCCAGTGGGTGCACTTAGCGTGCCCCCACTGGTTTGCGAAATCCATTCGGCATAATCGAATGACGAAAAGCCTGAAATTATAAAACCTAAGGCCGACTGCCAGCAGTCGACCTTAGCCTTGGGGACTACACCCAGTGGGTGCACTCAGCGTGCCCCCACTAATCCTATTGAAGACAGAGTCGACCAGTCGACCCGTTTTGCGATATCCAGTCGCCATAGTCGAGTGACGCAAAGACTGAAATTATAAAGCCTAAGGCCGACTGCCAGCAGTCGACCTTAGCCTTGGGGACTACACCCAGCGGGTGCACTCAGCGTGCCCTCGCTAACACGGAGTCTGAATCGACACACCCACTGGGTGACTACTATAAATTCTAGAAAGAAAAGTTTTGATAGCATATCCTAACAGAACAGGCGGTGGTCGACTAACCTGAACATTGCTTTGAAGGGCGGAACTGGCATCGTAAGCTGCCTGGCTCGCATCCCGGATGGTCCTTAACTGCTCCATCATGATCCCTGCTTGGCGTATCGCCTCCTTCGCGGCGCCAGCTTGGTCCTCTGGGACGTGGTGCGTCGTGAAGAGGGAGGGCTGCTGAGCACTCGTCAGTGGATCTACGAAGGACACAGTGTGTCGAGTGGTGTTCTCTTCCTCCGCAATCAGAGTCTCAGGCGCCGTCACATCTTGGGGCACCCTGCTGGCGGACGCTTTCCTACTCCTTCCGCGCTTCAGCGGTTCCTCATCCTCATCATCATCAGGGAGAGTGATAACAACATTGGGTGGAGCTACAGAGAAGAATCAGGATTAGAGATCATGAGTCAGTCGACTAAAAACGGCATTAAGAATATAGTACCTGGTTTTGAGGTTGCTGCGTCCTCCATCTCATGGTCATCAGCCCGGGCTGAGGTCTCAGAAGTAGCAGCACTGCAACTCCAAAGAATCAGTCGACTAACTTTAGCGTCAACCAGAGACAAAGTTCACACAAAATAAGAAGACTTAAGCAGCATGATTACCATGATATGGTGGGGATAGACACCTTCATCTTTGGCAGGAGCTTGGTCGGCTTTGACGGAGCCGCCCTGGGCTGCTTCGGCGCCTTTTCAGTCGGCGCCGGAGAGGTGGTCCGAGGGCGCTTGGTCGACTGTGCAACGGTCGCAACCCCCTTGCCACGTTCAGTCGAAGGGTCGTGGACAAGCTTCGACCGCCTTTCTGAGCGCGGTGGTATGACCTCCTCCTCCTCTTCTTCCTCGTCTTCAGCGTCATCTTCATCACCGTCATCGTCGTCATCGTCATCATCATCCTCAGCAACGTCCGAGTCCCACTCCTCCTCCTCCTGGCTCTCGCCCCCACTCGCCTCACCCTCCTCAGTCGAAGCCTGTGCTCCATTGGGCATCGAGTATAGCTCGGTAAGGGCCTGGTAGACATCAAGACAAGGATCAATCGACCAATTGGCAGAATAAACAGACATGAATATGACAAGAACACAGTGGAGAGCAGAGCAGGCATACCTTGTTTGGATCACTGTGGTGGTCGAGTGGTGGAATCCTTCTGGCTCCGCGTGGGTTATCCTTGTTTCCGGTAACGGCGGCCATCCATCTTTCCAGAGTGACATCGTCGACTGCTTCTGGATGGACCCGAGTCTCGTCCTCAGTCCCACAGTACAACCACATGCAGTGGCTCCGGAACTGAAGGGGCTGGATACGATGCCTAAGGAAAACCTCCAGGAGATCCATGCCCGTCACTCCCTCCCGTACCAACTGTACTACGCGCTCCATCAACATCTTCACGTCAGCTTTCTCCTCCGGAATCAACTTCAGAGAGGAGGGCTTGTTCACTCGCTCCATGGTAAACTGAGGGAGTCCACTCGACTGCCCCGGCGTCGACTGATCCTGGCAGTAGAACCAGGTCGACTGCCAGCCTCTGACTGACTCGGGAAAAGTCATGGCTGGGAAGGTGCTCTTATTCCTCACCTGGATCCCCAGGCCCCCACACATTTGGACGACTCGGGTTCTTTCGTCGCCTGGGCTCGCCTTCTTCACGGTCTGAGAGCAACACGTGAATATATGCTTGAACAAGCCCCAGTGCGGTCGACAGCCCAGAAAACCCTCACACATGGACACGAACGCGGCAAGATAGGCGATAGAATTTGGGGTAAAGTGGTGGAGCTGCGCTCCAAAGAAGTTCAAGAAACCACGGAAGAAAATACTCGGCGGCAAAGAAAATCCACGATCGACATGGGTAGCCAGGAGCACGCACTCACCCTCTTCTGGCTGGGGCTGCCACTCCTTCCCCGGAAGCCTCGCAGCTCCATGGGGGATCAGGCCCTCGTTGGCCATGTCGAGAAGATCTTTCTCCATGATGGTCGACTGGATCCAATCTCCTTGGACCCAGCCCTTCGGCAGGCGGGATCTAGACGAAGACCCGCCGTGGCTGGTGGATCTCCCCTTCGCCTTCTCCGTCGCCGACACCTTCTTCGCGCGTTCCAGTGCCGCCGTCTTCTCCTTGGTCATGGTTGCCGGTGAGACGCGCGAGGAGAGGTTGGGCGGAGGCGAGAGCGAGCGCGTTGGGCGGAGACGAAGGGAGCAGAGAAAGAGAATGCTGAGGCACTGTACAAAAAACCCTCGCCGGGCGCATTTATAAGGTCCCTTCCGAGTGGATGACAGGTGGGCCCGGTCGATCTAATCATATCCAGGAACAGTTATGCAGGCGGGATACGTGGCGAAGAAAGCGGCGCGGGGATCGAGGCGTCTATGTCCCGTCCCATCCGAACGCCGCGGTCCGCTCCGCTTCGCGCGCTTCCCCAAATTTCGCATCCCGCGGAATCCGCGAACGGCAGACCGGTCTGTCAGACGCGGGATTTCCTGCGATCCGTCGCTCGGAAATCGTCAAAGCCCGAAAGATCACTCGACGAAAGAAGAGAATGGATCGAGTCGACTGAAGACAAGTTGGTCACTATCAACGAAGAGATTCTTTGGTCCATAACAACGCACGACCAGTGTGCAAAAGTTAATCGGAAACAACATCAACTCGAAGCCTCAATCCATTCGGGGGCTAATGATGGGGTCATGTACCTAGGGTAGGGTCACTGACCTGATCTAAGTACCCTGCCCAAAGACACCCTTAGAAGAGGTCACCTTCCAGTCGACCAACGAGGGACTCACTCGACTGACTTGAAGGACTCGACCACGAAGACTCACTCGACCACCAGAAGGTCAAGAGGCACTCTGCACTGCAACGGCCTGTAATTAAGTAAACTTTATGATAGTAAAGACACTTTATGTGGGGCGTTACCAGTAACGCCCCAGACTTAACTCACCTTAAACCCTCTCCTACGTGGGTTGGCTGGGGTCCTGGCGCACTCTATATAAGCCAGCCCCCTCCACAGGTAGTGGGGTTCGGCACCTTGTAACTCATATACACATAATCACTCGACCGCCTCTGGGCTCCGAGACGTAGGGCTTTTACTTCTTCCGAGAAGGGCCTGAACTCGTACATCCCTTGTGTTTACAACCTCTCCATAGCTAGGACCTTGCCTCTCCATACCTACCCTCCACTCTACTGTCAGGCTTAGAACCACGACAGGTACAATTTTTCCCCATACCCTTCACACATCAGGGTAAATGGATACCCACGGGTAAAAATACCCACGTGTGCATAGATTAAGTCGAGCAAGAAATAATCATAAACGATAGCATATCATCATAATTTATTTTAAACAACGGAGATGAGCACCAAAAAGACATCAATCACTGAAATTACGACGCTCATATATACAACAGAACATCTCTACGTATCGTGTATATACAAAAAAAGGCATATTCATCACATCAGCTATATACATCATATATAGGACAAAATCGATGCTTACATGCACGATGAGCACTGAAATTACGATGCTCCTATCTACAACATAACATCTCTACGTATCAGGATATACAAAAAATCGTATTCATCACAGCAGCTATATACATCATGTATAGGCAGAAAATCAATACTGAAAAACATCATATCATCACATCATCTATACATCTACGTATCAGCTGCAAATGCATCACATCATCTATATACAAAATGGAAACTACAAGATCAATGCTCATATTCATAAAATCATACACAAAATTGGAACTCACCAAACCAAATTGTCTTGCTCTTGTTCTTGTGCTTGGTGGTAGTAGAGGATCGACAAAGCAGGCTAGGGCGAGGCGGCCAGTTTGACGTGTTGTGACGGTGCTGCGCCTTGGATGACGAGGCAGGACGTAGAGGTAATTTACGTCGGTCGGGGGCTGGAAGCGCTGGCGACAACGAGGCAGTGAGCAGCTAGACGTGTTGGCGGCGGCGGCCAGTGATGGCAGATGGCCGAGGAGGCGAGTAGACAAGGAAACGAGACGAGGATGATATCAATCTACGTCCCTCTGAATATGGGAAGTGATCACGTACTCATTATTCACCTTAGCCTAAATCACGTTAATCACCCAAAGAAAGAAAGATATATGGGATTACTTCTATCATTCCATGTATGTAACGTGTGTCCGTGGTCTACTCATGTACGCATCTTTCTGAGGGGAAGCTAGTATCTACATAGACAGATTTTTTGTGAAGTTAGATTAGAAAGGTCCACTCAGCAGATTTTATGTGGGTATATGGGTACAAGGGTATGGGTTATGATATCACATACCCGTACCCATTCTACCCGGTGGGTTTAATATTTTCCTATTTATATACCCATGGATAATATTTTATCCCATACCTTAGGGTTTTTACCCGCCGGGTACGCGGGTAATGGGTACCCATTGCCATCCCTAATCAGGTGATCGATCTCTCCATTGTTTCATCTTTCGACGCCGCCGCACAACGCACGCATCAAGCTCCCTAACATCCGCCAGATCGCACAGGCAGCGCGGCTGCGCCGGCTCTTATTATCATTTATTTTCTAGATCAAACACCAGTTTTAAAAGTTAGCTAGTGCCAAAGCACGTATCCTGTTATTATTGGGCAGAAGCAAAGAAGCAACTAACGTGCGCTATGCACTAAACGATCTCAATGTCCTCAAATGTCGACAAGTGTAAGTGTGGACAGATGGGTCTGCCAAAGGCAGGCTGACGAGGCCTTGCATAAAAATACAAGTGCTGATAACTTAATTAAGCAACAGCGCTTCGTCGTTTATGCAAGATTGTTCCTTGATTAATTAACGCGTGAAAGCGCCACCCTGCGCTAAGCCCCAGCAGCTGCTTGTCCTTACTGGGGGCGGCTCCAGCCTGATTGAGATTTGGACGCGCAATTACTACTCGAGGGCCAAGGCGGCATCCAAGCATGAAAGCACAAGATCCGCTGGGAGAAACCACAGTGCTTTCCTGGTCTTCCCCCTTTCTGCTCACACATTTCCTTCCAGATCGAGCGCATCGACCATCGCAGAGAGAGGGGGAGAGGGAGAGAGACGCTCCGGTGCGCCGCCGCTGCGCCACCTCTGACGAGGACACCACCGCTGTGTTCTGCTCTACGGTGAAGCATAAGGTAGGCTTGGTCTACATCTTGCAATTTGGATTGGTAACTCAGTTCTAGAGGTCGTTGAATTTAAAGCTCCCCTCATGTTAATCTTTAATTTGGCAGCTCGGTTCTAGAGCTCGTTCAATGTTTCGCACAATTTGGATTACATTACAACTCCCCTTTTCCATCGATTTACAGGTTTCCAGCTGGTTGATCCAGAGCGCTCTCATGAATATTGTCACGGGTGCCATGGGCAGCATGCTCCCCAAGCTGGGACAGCTGCTCATGGATGAGTATAACCTGCACAAGCGCGTCAAGAAAGATGTCGAGTTCCTTAGGAAGGAACTTGAGAGCATGCACGCTGCCCTCATCAAAGTTGGCGAGGTGTCGCGGGACCTGCTCGACAGGCAAGTCAAGCTCTGGGCCGACGAGGTCAGAGAGCTCTCCTACAACTTGGAGGATGTCGTCGACAAGTTCCTTGTACACGTCGACATTGACAGCATTCAGCAGCCTCACGACAACTCCGGCAGATTCAAGGAGCTCAAGAACAAGATGATCGGCTTGTTCAAGAAAGGCAGGAATAACCATCGCATAGCTGACGCCATCAAGGAAATCAAGGAGCAACTCCAGGAGGTGTCTGCTAGGCGTGACAGGAACAAGGTAGTTGTTCCTAATCCTACGGAACCAATTATTATTGATCCTTGTCTTCGAGCTTTGTATGCAGAAGCGGCAGAGCTAGTTGGCATATATGGGAAGAGGGATCAGGAGCTCATGAGGTTGCTCTCCATGGAGGGAGATGATGCCTCTAACAAGAGACTGAAGAAGGTCTCCATTGTTGGATTTGGAGGGTTGGGCAAGACCACTCTTGCTAGAGCAGTATACGACAAGATTAAAGGTGATTTCCATTGTCGGGCATTTGTTCCGGTCGGTCAGAACCCTGACATGAAGAAGGTTTTAAGGGATATCCTCATTGATCTCGGCAACGCTCACTCAGATCTTGCGACGCTGGATGCCAATCAGCTTATTAAAAAGCTTCGTGAATTCCTAGAGAATAAAAGGCATGCAGAGTTGCAACAAAAAGATGTACTATTATGAGATGTTTGTTTCCTATGATAGTTGTACAAGTAATGTTGTAATAGAGTATACATATGTTGTACGTCACACGCGGAAGGGTTCAGAATAATTTTTTATTAAGGTCACCTTTACTGACATAAGCAGTTGACACTAAACTGTAAACCTTATAGGTGAAAATTTTCAGGCATGTATAAGTATATATATGTTTGATTCTTTCCTCCTTTATCAAAATAATTAGCATGTACTTCCTAAAGTATTGTACATTTGATTGATGACCAAACAAGATGGTGAATTGTCTCTTCATTATCACATTATATTTCCATGCATGTCTTTTTTCTGGAAACTTACTATAAACAAAATATAGAGAAAAGGATAATGCCACACAATTTGAGTCTCCAAGAGGTTCAATAGCTGCCATATATTGAATTGGTGGGCAATCTGTACCTGGGTCTTTTTGATATATCTACGTGACCATTTGAACTTCTGTAGTATGGTCACTGATCCAACAACTTGCTATTTGTGTTTTACTCCCTTGAATCTTAAAAACTTATTCATTTTGTTCATCATCTGATTGGAGGCTCATAATGCATGCTTCATGAGAATAAGATTATCCAGTTCGTGACGCATGCTTCTTACTAGTTTGTTTCTGAATATATGCCCTTAAAGATGTATAGTCCCACCCATATATTCATATGACCCTAAGCTTCATGATGTGTATATATGACCTTATGCTGACACTCTGAACTAATGTAGGTATCTTGTTATAATCGATGATATATGGGATGAAAAATTGTGGGAAGGCATCAACTTTGCTTTCTCTAGCAGGAATAATCTAGGCAGTCGGCTAATCACCACAACCCGCATTGTCAGTGTCTCTAATTCATGTTGCTCGTAGGACGATGATTCGGTTTATCAAATGGAACCACTTTCTGATGATGACTCCAGAAGTCTCTTCTACAAAAGAATATTTCCTGGCGAGAATGGATGTCCAAATGAATTTGAACAAGTGTCCAGAGATATTCTGAAGAAATGTGGTGGGGCACCACTAGCCATCATTACTATAGCTAGTGCTTTGGCTGGTGGCCAGAAGATGAAACCAAAATGTGAGTGGGATATTCTCCTTCAGTCCCTTGGCTCTGGACTAACAGAGGATAACAGTGTAGAGGAGATGTGGAGAATACTCTCTTTCAGCTATTTGTTCTAATCTACCTTCCCATCTGAAAACTTGTCTACTGTATCTATGTATATATCCAGAAGATAGCGAGATTCATAGAGATACACTGATATGGAAGTGGGTAGCCAAAGGATTTGTCCACCATGGAAATGAAGGGACTAGCCTGTTTTTGCTCGGATTAAATTACTTCAACCAGCTCATTAATAGAAGTATGATCCAGCCAATATATGATGTTTTAGGCCAGGTATATGCTTGCCGTGTACATGATATGGTTCTGGACCTTATCTGCAACTTGTCACGTGAAGCAAAGTTTGTTAATCTATTGGATGGCACTGGGAATAGCACGTCTTCACAAAGTAATGTTCGCCGTTTGTCCCTTCAGAATAAAAATGAAGATCATCAAGCCAAGCCTCTCACAAATATCATGAGTATGTCACGAGTGAGGTCAATTACTATCTTTCCACCTGCTGTTAGTATCATGCCCAGTCTGTCAATGTTTGAAGTTATGCGTGTACTTGATCTGTCAAACTGTAATCTTGAGGAAAGTAGCAGCCTACAGCATAACCTAAAGGGTGTTGGACACTTGATTCACCTAAGGTACCTTGGTCTGAAAAGTACTGGAATCAGTGAACTCCCTGCTGAGATAGGAAACCTACAGTTTTTGGAGGTGTTGGATCTTGAAGAAAATTATGGGCTGTATGGTGTTGAATTGCCGGCAACTGTCAGTAAGTTGAGAAGATTGATCTGCCTAAAGGTTGTTAGAGGTGTGGTGGTTCCAGCTGGTAAGTTGCAGAATCATACATCCATGGAAGTGTTGAGGTTGATCTTGATCTCTCTGAACATTATTGCACAAGAGCTTGGCAACCTGGCAATGTTGAGGGAGCTTCAGATTGTCTTCGAGGATGGTAGTTTGGATTTGTATGAAGGTTTCGTGAAGTCTCTGTGTAATCTACATCATATTGAAAGCCTACGTATTGAATGCAATTACAAAGAAACATCTTTCGAACTGATGACTCTCTTGGGAGAACGCTGGGTGCCTCCTGTACATCTCCGTGAATTTGTGTCGCACATGCCCAGCGAACTCTCTGCACTGCGAGGGTGGATAAAGAGAGACCCCTCGCATCTCTCAAGCCTCTCCAAGTTAATCCTCAGGTCAGTGAAGGAAGTGCAGCAGGAGGACATGGATATCATTGGGGGGTTGCCGTTCCTTCGCCGTCTCTGGATAAAGAGCACATACCAAACACAACGGCTGCTAGTCATCCGTGCAGATGGGTTCCGCTGTATGGTATGGTTTGAGTTGAATTGTGGATCAACAGCGCAGATAATTTTTGAATCAGGAGCTTTGCCGAGGGTGGAAACAATTGAGTTCAGCCTGGGCGTGCGGGTGGCGAAAGAGGATGGTAACTGTGGTTTCGACTTGGGCCTGCAGGGGAACCTGCTCTCCCTTCGGCGGCATGTCTGTGTTTTTATCTATTGTGGTGAAGCTAGGGTTGGGGAGGCCAAGCAAGCAGAGGCTGCGGTGAGGCACGCACTCGAAGCCCATCCCAATCATCCCCCGATTGAGATTTGTATGATCCCGTATATAGCAGAAGGTACTCACGCTGCACCTAACTTATTACTTGTACACGTATGAGTGTGTTTTCTCATGTCCGCCTGACCTTATTGTTTTCTGTGTGCATGGATTTGATCTCTATATCTCCCCAGATGCCCATGATGACAATTTGGTGTGTGCTAGTGATGAGGACAACTAATTTCTGATGCAGAGCGACTCACATTGCATCAGGTTCAGGTGTGCTCTCGATATGTATGTACGTATTTGCTTATCTTATCCCCCCCCCCCCCCCCCCTCCTCTTTTTCTTTTACTATCTCTAGAGTTCCGCTTGTTGTTCCATTCATCAACTATGCTTCACTGTGAGATCTGCTACTTCAGAAAATATTTACTAGTTCTACCTATATCTTTCGATTACATACAAATCAAACGGGTGCTTCCAAGTTCCAACTAATAAAGTACTTTTGAAAAGGGTTTTGGCAAACAAATCATTTATGCCAATAAGAATAGGAACGTAAATGTACCAGGCCAGGAGACAGTATGTATGCTGATACACCTAATTATCATTTTTTTTCCACCACCTTACTTTTTCCATCTCTAGAGCTCAGCCTATCGTTGCATTGATCACGCTTCACTAGTGGCTATGGAAATTAGAAACAGGTAGTGAAGGTGTTCTACAAAAGTTTCTTAGACATAAGTATCTGAGAGAAGTGCACCTGCTCAGTCTCATTTTTGACATGGGCTGATGAAAGAACTAGATTTTTCAGAAGATTTATGGATAGAGGATGCTGTTATAGGTGACAAGCTAGTACTCCATGTTATACGATTTATCTTTGTGTGAGCATATCTCTGTAGCTAGAGTGCTAGGCACTAATGCCACTACACTAAAATTTACAAGGAATATATATGCTGATACTGCTGGGCTGTGGCATCAATTATTTGCTGATTGTGAAAGTTTTTGTGTGAGAAATAAGTAAGATTCATAGTACATGGATTTTAGAGACGAACGGGGTATTTTCTGTGCATTCTATGTATATAGCTTTGAAAGCTCAGCAGATGAAATGACCTTGTAGAAAATTTTGGTATGTAAAAGTTCTACTGAAGATCAAAGTATTTCTGCGCTTAACATTCAGAAATAGTATCTTAAGTTCTTAACCAGAGATAATCTGAATCATCTATAGTGGTAGTTTGGTACAGGAAAATTGACCATCTTTTTTTTGCAGTAGAGAAGAGTAAGGGGATCATATGTTGTTTACGTGTTTCATTGCTCGTTATATTTGGAACACTGCATGGTGTGCTTTTTGTTTTCATACAGTTTTGTTAGCATGGAGGGACACTTGTGATCGGGTGATGAGTTTCATGGGTAAAGATAAGAATCTGGTTTCTACTGGGGTAGCAGCAGTTATTTGGTCTATTTGGGAAAGAAACAAAGGAATGATGCATGCTTCAGAAGTATTTTCCCCATGGATCCCAGCGGTTTAGTTGGTAAAGTTTCATATTCGATGTTTAAATGATCTAGCTGAGAAGAAAGTGTTACTATGATTAACATTTGGAAATACTAGTATCTTAAGCAGAGGCAATCTGAATCTTATAGGTAGTGTGGTACAGAGAAATTGTCTTTCTTGCTGTAGAAAAGAGTCGGTGCACAATATCTTCTTTTAATTGTCCGGTTGCTCGTTATAGTATTTGGAATAATGTGGAGTGTGCTTTTTGTCTTGGTGCAGTTCCTGTTAGTATGGAGGTTATTTGTTTCTTGAATGATGAATTTCTCGCAGTGTATCGACAGTTATTTGTTTGTTTTTTCAAAAGTGAGAAATGATTTCTTGCTTCAGAAATATTTTCCCTATGAATCCCAGCTCTGTAGTTAGTAAAGTTGCATACTGGATGCTTGGTCTAGCTAGCAGAGAATCGACTTTGCCTTCAGAAAAAAACAAAACAGAGAATTGACTTGTGCAATCTGCAGGGTAGCAGTAGCAGGGACGCGCGCAGGTTACTGCTGGTGCCATTGGAGAGATGTTCCGCAAACGTCGGCTGGGTGCCAATTTATGCAAAGAATTGAAGATTGAAAAGTTCCAAGCTACGCTGGAAGTTAATTGTGTGATGAGCATCTTTTAAACGACAGCCGCTTGCAGTAACAGACTAAGTAAAGGTGTTGGAGTGAGTTGATCTTACAAGGATAGCTAGCTTTGTTTTGGCTGAGAGCCATCGTTGTTGCTTTGTTTTGCATGCTGGTGTTCTACTTATTTATTTATTTTGTTGAACCGGACAAACCTGACGTTGTATTATCATATTTGTAAAGACTGAAATTTGGCGCTCACCTGAACTCCTTAATTCAAAAATAACCGCATTTTTTTGGGTGGTGGTTTGTCGTTGTTTAGGTGCTGTTTCAGACAGTAATGGTTTCGGACTCGTGGAACTTTTGGCGTCTTGTGTGAGACTGAGCTTTGTATGGCCTTGTTAGGATAGTTTGGTTTCCCGGATGGTGAGTGTGTCAATTGCACACACTCGCAGTGGCCTTGTTAGCATTATGGAAGTAATGTAAAGGAGATTAGCTTGATTCAAAAAATAGTAATCTATTTACTAGTTCTGCCAACGTGTTTCCATTACATACAAATGAAAAGGTTGCTTCCAGCTAACAAGTACAGTATACTTTTGGAAAAGGCCATTGCAAAACCAAATGAAGCCTAAATTCTACAAAATATTTGTATTACATACAAATGAAAAAAAAAGGTGTATTCAGGAAATGCAATAACACCATGCTCCCAGACAAGGTTGCTTTGAAAAAAAAATGTTTACGCTGATTAGTATCAATGAGTTCTTTTGTTGCTTTGTCCTAAATCAAACTTTAATAGTATGTGTTAATATTTACAACGTCAAGTATATTTAGTGTGTAATGTATTTGTAATAAATCTTGTGAAAGTAATATGATGTTGTAAATGTTGATGCATTCCTTTTTGTATAGGCTTGAGAATGGTCTTCTTCACCTCCATGATGGGCATCCCGACCAGCTCCGGCCATGACGACTTCTTGCCCCCGGCAACGTCGATGTCCGAGGAGCTCATCACCGTCGCACTGGTGACTGGTCTATTTTTGACGATCTTAGAGCATCTCCAACGGCCGCGCCAAAAGACGTGCGCGCGGTAAAATGCCCATTTAGCGCGTGCAGCAAGTTTGCGCGCGCTTCAGCGACGGCGGGAAACAACCGCGCGCGCTAAACATTTGCGCGCGCGGGGGGGGGGGGGGGGGGAGAAAGCTGGCGGTCGCGCGGTAGATTTGGCGGGCCGCTTCGCGCGCCTATAAAATGCGGCGCTCGCCACGCGCTCCACCACACTACCACGCGCCCATTTCCCCGCCTCCTCGCCGCATGCACCGCTTTCTCGCCGCTTCAGCGCGCCGCCACTGCCGCCGTGCCGCCGGGATCATCTGGCTACCGCGGCGTCTGCCTACGCCCCTCCGGCGCCTACTACGCCGAGATCCGGCCTGGCGACGTCCGCCTCAGCCTCGGCACGTTCGAGACCGCGCACGAGGCCTCCCGCGCGTACGACACGGCGGCGTGGCGCCTAGGGAGGCCTCGCGTGCAGTTAAACTACCACGACGTCTACACACGCGAGAAGGCGCAGCGCGTCGCCCCTCCGCCTCGTCTGATTACAGACCAGGACCATGAGGACCATCGTCGGCGACAGCGCCGCCTCCTCATCACCGAGCGAGCCATGACGGCATGGCGCCGGCGCAACCCAGAGGACGTCGCCGCCGAGAACGCCTTCTGGGCAGAGAGGACGACAAGCCGCCGCGCGGAGCGTGCCGACAGGCGTCGGCGCAAGGCACTGGCCATATCGCAGTGCGATATCGTCGAGGCAGGCGGGACGTCGATCTTCTCCCCCGATGATGACCATTGGGATGACATGTGGCTCGATACCTCGGACAACACCACCGAGGATGATGATGATGATGATGAGGACGACTGGGAGTAGGTTCTAGTTGCCCCACACCGTAGTTTTTTATCTAGTTGCACCGTGGTTCTTTATCTATCTATGCTATGAACTATGTAAAATACCTTTGTATCGTTTTTTACTACGTTGTGAATTATGTATCTTTTTTTATCTATGAACAAAATATGTATGCACCGAAAAAATGTTTGTGCGAGAGCGCACGCTGCATTTTAGCGCGTCTGCTGGAGCTACGCGCGCGCTGTGCAATTTAGCGCGGCTGCTGGAGCCTGCGCTGCGCTCCGCGCCAAACCTGACGATGGGCGCGCCACAAACCTGGTAAGTAACCGACTAACCTATTAGAAGATTTATGCCCTCATTGCAACGCATCGGCAATTATCTAGTGTGACAATAAAAAAAGAATATAAAGTCGTGAAAACCTAGTAAGAAGTACCACAAACAAGGGAGAGGAGAATATAATTTAAGGAAAAACTACTAGTTGGCACTTTGTACACTATAAAATTATCCATTTAGTTGCACCTAAAGTAGATAGTCTTGTACAATCTAGAACATTCGTCAAGGTATATCCTAGATCCATACACGATTTTTTATCAGTTTCCAGATATTGATAATGGTAATATATTAATATCGAAATGATACCCGGTACATTCGTCATGTGAACGACACATATAAAGAGTTAGTCAAGACATCAAGGATGCATATGCGATAGAAACCCAAAAAATGTAACATGAGGAAAAAGACTTTAAAACGATAATATTGGATATGAAAAAAAATATGTATCTAATAATCATTGGCATGTTCTATCTTTTGTATCAAAATGATTTATCAATAAGAAAACTAATTTAACCATAAAATAATTTATGACTAAATAAAGAAGTTTAATATAAAATAAATATGTCACCATGAGACGAGTATCACCATGATAAACTAGAATAAAATGAATAAAAAAGGGAAAAATAATGCTTGACAGAATTTCAGGGAAAAAGATTTGTGAAAATACTCCGAGTACGGCGACTGAAGGCAGTGCGTCCCAGTTCCAGTCGGCGGGGAGGGCACTCTCCTCGCCCTGGTCGGCGAGGGCGGTGCATGCCCGCTGCAGCTTGTCGACCAGGGATACGAGGCACTTCATGTGTTGCGGCACAAGTCCTGGCCGGATTCGGTCGTCGTGGGGAGGAGGCACGGGATCTGGCTGGATGGCGTCATCGTCAGCGGGACGGACATAGTCGTCGGCGCAGGATCTGGCCTGATGAGGTCGTTGTCGTCGTGGGGAGGGACTGGCATGGTCGCCGGTCGGCGAGATCAGGGGAGAGACACGGGGGATGAGGGAGGCGGATGTGGATATGAGAAGGTTAGGGCTAGGGCTAGTTTGTGCGTCGGTCTGTCTCCAGACTATTGGGCCGAGGTTGTGCGTACGCCACCATCGGGCCTGACACAGCAAGGGGCCGGCCCATCGAGGCATGAAACGACACGGCCCATGAAGGAGGCCATTTTGGAATGTCGGCTCGTTCAGCCCGTTTTGGACTTTTAAAATAAAAAATTCAGGAAAATGCCAAAAATATAAAAATTCAAGAAATAGAGGTCAAGTGTCATGTGCGGTAAATAGTGAGCTTTAGTAGGGCACGTACAACGTTGGGCGTTTAACCAGGCGGTAGGGTAATATTCTCAGCCATTAGCCTTTCGAGGCCCCGGGAACCACAAGACAGCACATCGCTACAGTCAGCGCTAATAGGCCATGGAGCGTAATATTGGAAATTGTATTTGTTATCTTTGCGATTAATAAATTATTGTCCACCTCCCTTTTGTTTTTCTTTGTGTATTATGATACACTGGCACCCCACATTATCTTTTTCTTGGCGCATGAGAGAAATCAAACTGCTTTTCCTCCCTTCTCACGGAGTGCAATTTAGAATTTTTCTCTTGTCAAACAAGAAGTAAAATTGTTGTGTCCCACTTGTCCGCCTTTCAAACAAATGGGGAACGTCGGGCAACAAATGGGTCTTGGGGGTTGATTTGGTGAATGCCCTAAGCTCGTGGGGACAACATTGCGCTTTACACGTGTCCATGATTAAAATAGCTTATTATGTTGGGGCTGTGTTTCTTGAACAGATTTATCAGAAATTTAAATTTATCAATGCAAGTTTTGGATATGATCTCAAAATGCTTATTCCATTGGCAAAAAGCATGACCCTCTTAATATTTTTTTCATTCACATGCTCATGTGCAAATTTGAATCACACTAGACTGTTGATGTGCAAATTAGAATCACAAGGGTATGGACAGTTCATCGCCACAATTTTAGCTCAGTTAATTTCTTCGAGCCTACCATCCTACTCTGCCCTATAATTACCACTGTGCAAAACCAAACATATTTAATTCATAAATAATTTTAAAAATTGTTGAACATTGTATCTGACATGGATAGCCTACACATACTATTACCATTTGAGCTACATCCAAATCTATTTGCATGGTTTTAAAATCAAGCAAAAAAAAGTAAGTTGTTGCCATAAGAATTAATCAAACTTGATGATAAAACTAGCATTACAGCACACCAGTGTTCTTCAGATCCTACAAATCTGAGCTACGCTTGGCAGTAAATACCAAACACCAAGAATCTGGGTGAAAGAAAAACTTGCAGGAACATAAACTACTCATGCATTTCATCATCCTCGATTAGATTACAGACGGACACACTCCATTAATACACGAAACTGTTCAACAGTTCAGCAAAGCTGATACTAATAACTTCAGCTTAAACTGCGGAAAAGAGTTTTATCTTACAACAACAGCAAGCCATCATCATGGTTTGTTTGCTTCTATCGACACGAGACACACAACAGGATAACTAAAAAAGTAGTCGCAGCGGCTCTCAACTCGGACATTTTTACGACAGCTAACAGCTTTCTCACTCTCTTCTCTTCTCTAGTGCTAAATTTGTACAGTGATCAGAGTAACATGTTCAAACATACTCCACCCTCTTCCTCCTCTTTACAGCTTAGTCTCTCAGATTAGTCTTTGCCTCCTCACCTACAGAATGTACACTCTCTCCAGTGCAACCAAGATTTGTATCTTATTCATGCCGGTACCATTACTAGTCGATCTTATAGGGTTTTCAGTTGTTGGGGGGAACACGCGAGCGCAAACCTAGCCACTGTTAGCTGTACAACTGCATAGTTCCACCCTTCAGGCGGCGGTGCATGCTGGTTGAAGCCCCTGGCGCTTCTCTGCATCAACAAGAGCAAGACAGACATATGATTAGCATATGTAAGATCTTCATGCTGAATCTGTACATATTTATGACAAAACATACCTCCAGCAGCAACTAGCTTCTCTACACGCGCGACTATGTGCTTCCCATAGGTGTACTTCTTCAGTGTATTCAGGTGAGCTTTGATCCTTGTAAGGATCATCTCTCTCTGCTGGTCATCACAAGTCTCCAACACCTTCTGCACCACATAGTTTGCAAACTGATCTTTCATCATCACCTGCAAGGACATATGCATGTAGATCAGCAAGGTTAACAAATATCTGGCATGTAGATTCTCTTGGGAGCTTGGTAAAAAATGTTGAAAGAACACAGACCTCAAGAGGTTCACTTTTAGTAGTAGACTCGAGCATTTCACCAATCAAGATCTGCTGCTCTATAGGGTTACCAAAAGCTAAGCACTTCTCAATGACATTTGAAGCAAACTTTTGCTGGCTCATTTGCACAATCTGCCCAATTAACTTGTCAATGATAGCAGTTCTCTCATGTGGCTTGCGATGTTCCAGAACATGCTGTAAAAGTTCAGCAAGCATTGTCAAAAACAAAGTATTGTGAAAATGAGAACAAAAGGTTAAAAATCTCATAACTGATAGTGCAAAATCCACATCTCAGCATTCATCAATCAACAACAAACAGTAAGAAGTCAACAAAAGATCCAAATCCACGTGTTTACCAATAAACAGTAAGCATTAAGTAAGCAGAAAGATCGGTGCAGCAGCCTACAGATGCTACTGCCCAAACCAAAACAGAAGGCAGTCTAGTGCAGTTCGGCTTTTTATCCAGGTTTTTTCGCTTTTGGGTGAAAAAAATTATTTTTGCTTGAAAAACGCGTTTTTTTTTTTGCTTTTACAAGATGCACGACCATGTCTCTTGGAAACTGCTTTCGCGAGAGGCACGGTTTTACTTTCGCGAGAGGTGAAAAAGGAAAAAAATCGTTTTTTTTCTTCCACGAGAGGCACGGTTTTGCTTCGCGAGAGGCAAGGCCGTGCCTCTCGAAAGGAAAAAAATGCGTATTTTTTTTCATTCGGCGAGAGGCACAACCATGCCTCTCAGAAAAGGAAAAATAAACGTGTTTTCTTTTTATTTCCTTGGACGAGAGGCACGGTTTTGCTTTGGCTTGAGACAACGCCATGCCTCTTGGAAAGAAAAAAAATGTGTTTTCTTTTTTTCCTTCCGTGAGAGGCATGGTTTTGCTTTCACGAGAGGCACAGCCGTGACTCTTTCGGAAAGAAAAAAAAATGCTTCCGGTTTGGTTTTTTCGTCCGTTTTTATTTGGTGAAAAAAAAAGTCAAAAACTATCAATATGGGACCTAGTTTTGAAGATCTCGACGCGAGAAATTCAACGGTGAAAACGTTTCAAGATTTGGACGCATGGTTTAAGAGATAAAACGTTTTGAACAAACGGATCTACGAAAAAACAGAAAACTCCTGGGTTGTGACAAGTGGCAGACGTACAATGCGCCGCATGTCGCAACCTAAGAGATAAGAATGATCTTTAAAAGGAGTACTCTTCAATTAGTAATTTCGCGAATTGCGCCTGACATGAACTGGGCCTCGGGCCAAATATGAAAGAACCGGTATTGGGCCATCGAAGGGTGGGGGCGTGGGCCAACAGTTTAAGGGGGTGTTTAAAAAACAGCTCGAGGGGAGTGAATTAGCAGTCGTTGTACGGCTCCCTAAAAAAATGCAATCATTGTATGATTTGCCTAAAAAGAAAAAAAAACAATCATTGCGTGACGATCATTTGCAGCTCGAGGGTAGCAGCACAACCCCTCAGAACAAAGCCGTGTTGGTTGGGTTGGTCACAATCACCACAATATCTAAGCTCTTTCGAAATTAAGCGTTGTGAGCGCTTCGGGGCTGGGATGGTCAAAGCGACCACGTCTCTTTTTTTTTAGAAAAATCACCTTGATTTTCTTAGAAAAATCATGGTATTTCATTAGATAAGTAGGTATTGTTTTTTCTTGAACACACTACAGTTAAACTCACTCACATACACGAGCATACACTCATCCCTATAAATGTATGCACGCACATCATATCCCAGTGAGTACCTCTGAGAGACTGAGCCGGCACATCATCTTGAAATTGACAAAGTCTTCAGAAACACCTGCCGGCACATCATCTTGAGATTGACAAAGTCTCCACAAACACCTTCATAGTTGATGAAAACATCTCCTCCCACTGAACGCACATTGCCGAAAGGTCTAGAATAAATCCAGGAAAATGTGAGCACCAATGTCAAGTATGGGACTTCAACTCTGGTGGCAGGGGATACCAATGTCCTCCTAACCATCCAAAATTAGGTATTGTTTACTATTTGAGTCAACCATCCAACTACGTGTGTCAAGCACTTGATGTGTTACGTGTCACTTACTCCCTGAAAACCACGAAATTTATTTTAGATCAGAGGGACTACTTTTTTGCGAGAGAAAAAAAGGGTTACATGTCGCTCATGTATATCTGGTACGAGGAAAATTAATGATGCGGCCAACTATATCCACGCTTATAAAAGTGATGTACCATCGTATAGCGGCACGGTCACCGCCAGCTTGGCCCATAACGGCCTCCTCTGTGTCATGTGTCTGCATGGGTGCTATCAGTCCACCACCACGCCGCATGCCCCGCTAGTCTCTCCATATTTCTCCCCTTCTCTCATGGTGGTACACCCGATCCATCACCGCCTCCTCCGCACGACACAGTTGCACAAGCATCTGACCCATCACCTACTCCTCCGCATCATATGGTTGCACGGGCGCCGCCAGTCCATCACCACCTCCTCCGCACCACACGGTTGCACGGGCGTCCGTCCCACACCGCCTCCTCCGCACCACAAGGCTGCACGGGCTTTGCCTGTCCACCACCACACCACACACCACGCCCATCACTCCATCTTTGTCCCTTTCTTTTGTGCGATTAACATCCAACGACGACAACGCTCAGGGCATAGAGACAACTATAGTCTTCGGAACTTGGTCACCTTCATCAATACGCCATGGCCCATAAGGACTGCAGTACAACTCTCGATACCTCCTTCCTCTCCCTCTGTCATCCTTTCCTTCTTTGGCTGCCTAATTCAAATTCAATCTCGATCGCTTCGATGCTAAACAAGTAGTAGATTATACCGGGAATTTATCTCACCGTTAAAGGTTTCAATTTGAAAGCCTCATGCTTTACTGCTTAAGTACCATCTCCGTGCTTGTCGATTAACAACGTCACGCAGTTTATGCATGGCATGCTTTATGCTGCGTCTGTTCCACAGTGCAGTGCATATTAGTTTTTTTAGTCAAGGATGTCCATTGGCCAAGTTTCTAGAATAAACCATCAATATCTAGAGTACTAAATAAATAAACTATAACAATACGTCTGGATGTTGATTTTTTTGAAAAACTTGGTCAAACATTGGTATGTTTAACTTTTCAAAACAAAGTATGTACTATATTTTAGAACGGAGGAAGTATTAATTTGGATATGGTTCCAAGCCTAAGGAGCACGCAGTCTCTAACTAAACTTAATTGGCACTAAGACAATAAGACAAGATGATAACTAGGTTTTCCTATGAAGATAATTTGGTTAATTGTCACCGGGTCACTTATATACACAGCTGATCAGGCCTTATTAATGCATCAGTAATGTTACATTCAAATGAAAACTGAGATCCATCACATGTGCTATTATCTCTTCATCCTTCCATTTCAGTCTCTTCCTCTTAGAGGCTGCTATAAACATGCTTCATTCCCTTTCTCGTTGTTTGTTAGTCAGTGCAAATCATTGCTTTTATTTCAACTATGTTCTTTCTATTTTGATTCTAACTATGCGTATGAATGATGAATATTGAAAACCAGAAGGCATATACTTTGGTGTAGTGCTGCAACTTTCAAGTATTTCTCACTTTCACTACCTTTGTACCATTATTGGAGACCATAATTGTTGGTGTCTTGTATTATTTGTATGTGACCAAGGTAAATTACGAAATATTGATTGGTTAAATCACAAAGTTGGATGATTGTTGTAGATGAATACTATAATCAGAAGCCTCAGTTACACATATTATAGTTTTCAATTAGTTTTGCAGATGAATATTATCATGTCCATCCAGTACTATAGTTTAACCCTACAGAGACCGGGGACATGCTTGACGCCAACCACTACTTTGGATATGTTTTTGGCAGTGCTGCTAACATATCATTTTTGTGAAGAACAATAGTTGTAAAAAAGTGAGTAATATCCTACCAAGTAAACGATGACGTGTCTTAGCATCTAGACATATCATGCAATGCAATAAAGGGTGTTCTCACCCCAAAATTATGAAAGCCAAAACACAGAAGGCCCATGAAAAAAACAACAACCCCCGACCTGCAAATAGAGAAGCAAGCAATCTTTTCATGAATTAACAATCAAACAAATAAAAGATAGAAAAGTAGAACGGCGCAGCAAGGTGCGCACATGCATCTAGTACTTACAATTTGGAAGGAGAAGCTACGGCATTGGGCGCCGACTGGTGACTGCCGAGGTAATTGAAACCATAGTCTGCTTGGCAGCCACGAGCTAGTGGGGATTTCATGCGGTGCGTCCAGGAGAAACATTGATGGGTTAGACCGCGAGGCAGGCGTGGTGAGCAATCGCCAAATGATTTGAATTTAAAATATATATATATCAAAGAGGCTAGTGTACTGTATTATGCATCAAAATTTCTTTAACTTCAAATTTGAAGTAGGGGTGGTGGGGTTGTATTATACCGAAGCAAGTCAAAATAGATAAGTATTTGTCCTCTGCTTTACCAAAACCGCATCTTCTAGTGATTGTCACGACCATGCCGGCAGCAAAAGCAACGTGTTTTCTTTCTTTTGATCTCCACCCAACAGGAAGCATCTCAGCCTTTGCCCACCATCTCAACGTGTTTTCTCTTTCACCGTAACAACGTCGTTAATCCCCTCAACAAAGGGATTGAAGGGGATTGGAGAGGTTTGAAGAAGATTTTGACTTGCAAGGGATTTAAATATTTAATCCCTTGCAAACCTCCCCAAACCCTGCCTAACCGAACAAGCCATCCGTGTGTATGCAGTTGAAACGTTTTTGTTTGTCTTCCAAATGGCTTCACTTGCTGTCCTCCTGGGACATGTATAGAGTACCAGCTTTTCTATCAGTGTGGATGATTTTCTATCATGGGGCTTACACCTGAAATTTTAATAGGTTGAGTGGCATATATGCTTTCTTTTGCGGGTGCATATATGCTTTCCATGTTCGCACAGATTGCATCATCTGTAGTGCTTGTCATGATCATGCCGGCCACCGAGCGATGCGCATTCCTTCTTTCCACACCCACCCACCAAAAGCATTCATGTTCCCTTTACCACTCTTTGTACACTCACCGTCACACCCATTTTCTTCCAGATCCAAGGCCCAGCGACCTCCACACACACCAGTCTCCCCTGTCGTGCACCACTACTTCCTCTGCTTCACATCCAGTCCCGCAGCCGCCGTGTTCTGTTGTTCGCCTCCACCAGGACCGAAGCATCAAGGTGAGTGATGAGCTCTGATTTAGAGTTAGTTCAGAGCTTCACACAACCTGGATCACAATTTACAGCTCCGATCTCCAGGTTGTTCCAGAGGTGGTGACGGGTGAGAAAGTTTGCTCCAACTCCTACTCATGGAGGTGGTCACGGGTGCCATGGGCAGCCTGCTCCCCAAGCTGGGCGAGCTGCTCATGGATGAATACAACCTGCACAAGCGCGTCAAAAAAGATGTTGAGTTCCTCCGGAAGGAGCTCGCGAGCATGCACGCTGCGCTTATCAAGGTTGGTGAGGTGCCAAGGGACCAGCTCGACAGGCAAGTCAAGCATTGGGCCGACGAGGTCAGAGAGCTCTCCTACAACATGGAGGATGTCATTGACAAGTTCCTCGTACGCGTCGAAGGTATTCAGCAGCCTCACGACAACACCGGCAGATTCAAGGAGCTCAAGAGCAAAATGTTAGGCTTGTTCAAGAAAGGCAAGAATCACCACCGGATAGCTGACGCCATACAGGAAATCAAGGAGCAACTCCAGGAGGTGGCTGCTAGGCGTGAAAGGAACAAGCTGGATGGTATTGCTCCTAATCCTGGCGAAGCAGTTGTCATCGATCCTCGTCTCCGTGCTCTGTACATAGAAGTGACAGAGCTCGTCGGCATCTATGGGAAGAGGGATCAGGACCTCATGAGGCGTCTCTCCTTGGAGACCAACGATGATGCCTCTAACAAGAGACTGAAAAAGGTCTCTATCGTTGGATTTGGAGGGTTGGGCAAGACCACTCTTGCCAGAGCAGTATACCAAAAGATCAAAGGTGATTTTGATTGTGGGGCATTTGTCTCCGTCGGTCGGAACCCTGACATCAAGAAGGTTTTCAGGGATATCCTGATAGATCTCGGCAACTCTCACTCAGATGTTGTGATACTGGATGCAAATCAGCTTATTAAAAAGCTTCATGAATTCCTTGAGAACAAGAGGTATGCACTACTTACAGAAAAAAATGTAAACTATATGATATGTTTGTTTCCTATGCTAGCTGTACAAGTAATATTGTAATAGTGTGTAAATATATTGTACGTCACACGGAAGGGTTCAGAATAATTTTTAGGCTCACCTTACTGACCGTATGCAGTTTGCACTAAACTGTAAACCTTATAGGTGCTCAATTTCAAGCCTAAGTACATATGTTTGATTCTTCCCTCCTTTATCAAAATAATTAGTAAGTACTTCGTGTTGCATTTGTTACAATGGCTGAAACTTATTGGCTTTTGTCCAAGAAATCCATCTAAACATTTTACGTTACGCCAGAGTGAGTGCAATGACAACTGTAAGAAATAATACACCAAAAGGGCAACATGAAAGGAAGGAAAAAGTAAGATAAATGTTACAAATTTTTTTAATCAAACTTATTTCTATCCTTCTCTTCATTATCACACTATATGTTGTATATTGGATTGATGACCAAACATCAAGTTAAATTGTCTCTTCACTAGCTATCACATTATATTTTCCATGTATGCCTTTTTTTTAGAATCTTACTATCAGAAAAATATAGACAAAAGGATAACGCTAACTTTTTGAGTGGGTCTCCAAGAGGTTCATTAGCTGACATATATTAAATTGGTGGGCCAATCTGTTCTAGGGTCTTCCCAATATATCTACCTGGCCATTTTAACTTATGTAGTTAATTATATTTTAAGTATGGTCAATGATCCAGCAATTTGCTAGTTGTGTTTTATTCCATTGAATCATAAATATTTATTCATTTTGTACGACATCATCTGATTGGAGGATCATAATGCATGCTTCGCGAGATCGGATTATCGAGTTTAAGATGCATGTTTGTTACAACCTTGTTTCTGAATATACGCCCTTATAGATGTATAGTTGCATCAATATATTCACATGGTCATCAGCTTTGTGATATGTGTCGACCTTACCCTGATACTCTAAACTGATGTAGGTACCTCATCATAATTGATGATATATGGGATGAAAAATTGTGGAGCTACATCAACCTTGCTTTCTCTAATAGTAACAATCTAGGCAGTCGGCTAATCACCACAACCCGCAATCTCGATGTCTCCAAATCATGTTGCTCATCGGCTGATGATTCAATTTATCATATGAAACCTCTTTCTAAAGATGACTCCAGACGGCTCTTCTATAAAAGAGTATTTGCCGACGAGAATGGATGTCCAAATGAATTTGAACAAGTGTCTAAAGATATTTTGATGAAATGTGGTGGGGTACCACTAGCCATCATTACAATAGCTAGTGCTTTGGCTAGAGGTCAGGAGGTGAAACCAAAGAGTGAATGGGATATTCTGCTCCAATCCCTTGGCTCTGGACTAACAGAAGATAACAGTTTAGAGGAGATGCGGAGAATACTATCTTTTAGCTATTATGATCTACCTTATCATCTGAGAACTTGTCTATTGTACCTATGTATATATCCAGAAGATAGCGAGATTGATAGAGATAGACTGATATGGAAGTGGGTGGCCGAAGGATTTGTCCACCATGGAGATCAAGGGACTAGCCTGTTTTTGCTCGGATTAAACTACTTCAACCAGCTCATTAATAGAAGTATGATCCAGCCAATATATGATGATCTAGGTCAGGTACATGCTTGCCGTGTACATGATATGGTTCTTGATCTTATCTGCAACTTGTCACATGAAGCAAAGTTTGTTAATGTATTGGATGGTACTGGGGATAGCATGTCTTTTCAAGGCAATAATGTTCGTCGTTTGTCCTTTCAAGATAGAAATAAAGATCATGAAGGCACACCTCTCAGAAATTTCACGGGTATATCACGAGTGAGGTCCATTACTATCTTTACATCTGCTATTAATATCATGCCATTCCTATCAAGGTTTGAAGTTCTGCGTGTACTTGATTTGTCGGGCTATAATCTGGGAAAAGGTAGCAGCCTGCAATTTAACCTCAAGGGTGTTGGACACTTAATTCACCTGAGGTACCTTGGTTTAGCAGATACTGGAATAAGAAAACTCTCGGCTGAGATAGGAAACCTGCAATTTTTGGAGGTTTTGGATCTTGGAAGCAATTATGAGCTACATGAATTGCCGCCCACTCTTTTTAAATTGAGAAGATTAATCTACCTAAATGTTTATCTCTATAAGGTGGTTCCAACTCCTGGTGTGTTGCAGAATCTGACATCCATAGAAGTGCTGAGGGGGGTCTTGGTCTCTCTGAATATTATTGCACAAGAGCTTGGCAAACTGGCAAGGCTGAGGGAGCTTCAGATTTGCCTCAAGGATTGTAGTTTCGATCTGTATGAAGGTTTCGTGAAGTCTCTGTGCAACCTACGTCACATCGAAATCCTACATATTGAATGCAATTCCGGAGAAATTTATTTTGAACTGACGGATCTCTTGGAAGAACGCTGGCTGCCTCCTGTACATCTCCGCAGATTTGTGTTGTACATGCCGAGCCAACTCTCTGCACTGCGAGGGTGGATAAAGAGAGACCCCATGCATCTCTCGAACCTCTCCGAGTTATTCCTCAATTCAGTGAAGGAAGTGCAGCAGGATGACGTGGATATCATTGGGGGCTTGCTGTCCCTTCGCCGTCTCTCCATATGGACCACCCACCAAACACAGCGGCTGCTAGTCATCCGTGCAGATGGGTTCCGCTGTATTGTAGACTTTAACTTGAGTTGTGGATCAGCAACGCAAATCATGTTTGAACCAGGGGCTTTGCCTAGGGTGGAATCAGTTGGGTTCAGTCTTGGGGTGCGGGTGGCGAAAGAGGATGGTAACTGTGGCTTCGACATGGGCTTGCAGGGGAACCTGCTCTCCCTTCGGCGGCGTGTCGATGTTAATCTGTATTGTGGCGGAGCGAGGGTTGGGGAGGCCAGGGCAGCGCAGTCTGCGGTGAGGCACGCGTTCGACACCCATCCCAACCATCTGGAGATTGTAATGTTTACGAATCCGCATATAGCAGAAGGTACTCATGTTGCCCCCCCCCCCCCCCCCCACCCCTCCCACCGATTAATTACTCGTGCACGTACTCCTTGGGAGTACCTATCTATTTTCTCATGACCGCCTGACCTTTTTACTCTCTGCATGGATTTCATCTCTAAATCTCCCAAGGAGCTAATGATGAAGATTTGTGTGAGGACGAGATGGATGATAAAAGTTTGTATCAGTGCCTGGTGGACCTGGTGGAGAACTGATTTTCTGATGCAGAGTATCTTACATTGCGTCAGATGTGCTCTCAGTCTCAGGTATGTAGTACGTATTTGCCTATTATGTTTTCCATCTTTCTCCATCGTCTTGAATATCTCACATTCTATTGATCAACCATGCTCTACTGGCTATATGGAAATTAGAATCAGATTAAGGTATTTGCAAAAATTGCTTAGGCATAAGTCTCTAAGCAGAAACGTGAACTTGACATAATGTAGTGTGGAACTTGCTCAAAACTAATTTTTGTCAAGGGGCTGAGGAAAGCTAAGGATTATTTGAGTGCAATTTTGTCGAAAGATAGTTGGTAGTGGGCAAAGAAATATATTTGAGAATATTGATTGATAGGGGGTGCTGTTTTAATTAGGTGACAAGTACTCCAAGTCATACATTTTTTCTTTATTTAAGCATATCTCTGAAGCTAGAGTGCTGGAATTTAGATGGAATCTATTAGTTGTTGATTATGGCATCGATTACTTGCTGATTATGATGGTTTTAGTATTGGGAATGAGCAAGATTCATGTATATGACCCCACAAAAAAAAGATTCATGTAAATGGCTTTTAGAGAAGAATGGAGTATTTTCTGTGCATCCTATGTTTATAGCTTTGAAAGCTCAACAAGTGAAATGGCCATAAAGAAAATTTTGGTATGTAAAAGTTCCGCTTAAGATTATAGTATTTTTGTGGTTAGCATTCAGAAATAGTATCAGCAGAGATAATGTGAATCATAGAGGTAGTGTGGTACAGGGAACTGTCTTTTTTTCAGTAGAAAAGAGGCGGTGGATTATATCTTCTGTATGTGTTTGGTTGCTTGTTATAATTGCTTTTTATTTTGATATAGTCCTTTTAGCATGGAGGGATTTTGTGATTGGGTGATGAATTTCAGGGGTAAAGATAGGAATCTGAATTTTGCAAGGGCGGCGGCTGTTATTTGGTCTATTTGGAAAACAAGCAATGATAATTGCTTGAAAAATATTTTTCCTATATATGGGTCCCAGCTGTCTGTAGGTTGCAAAGTTGCATACTGGATGTTTGTAGCTTACAGAGAAAAGAATTGTATGATGTGCAGGTAGCAGGGGCGCGGGGTTACTGCTGGTAGCATCGGAGATGCATGTTTCACAAACGTTTTTGGTGGGCGCCGACTTAGCCAAGAATTGAAGATGTAAAAGTTTCGAGTTTCGCTGGAAGTTGTGTGATGTGGTTCTTTTAAATGGCAGCCGCTTGCAGAAAGAGATATTGCTTGGTTTTGTAATGAATAAGTAAGAGTGTTGTAGTGAATTGATCCTTACAAGGATAGCTTGCTTTGCTTCAGTCGTTGCTGCTCTGTTTTTGTTTTTAAGCTGAACCAGACAACCTTAAGGTATATTATCAGTTTCGTGATGAATGAAATGGGGGAATCCTTTTTCGGTATTTTCTTTTCAGTAGATGGAGGGTTCACCTGAGCTCCTTAATTTGAATAAAAACTGCGGCTTATGGTTGGGATTTTCTATTTAAAAAAATTATTTACTAGTTCTACCAACATGGGTCGTTCTCCGTGTCTTGATGGGATGTGCGCGGTGGGTGGATGCCGGGGCGGCGGCCTCGGACGGCGTGGACGGCGTGGCCTCTCGACGGGCGACGGCCGTGGGAGCTGGTGGTCCGCGACTTCGGCTGTGCGGGCGGCGAGGTCTCGGTGGACGTCTACGGTGGGTCGGGGTGCCCCGTCACCCGGCGTGCCTGCTACGATGAAGTCCGACGCCTTCTCCGGCTGCGGACGCTCCCCTGGCCACGTCTTTGGCCGGGTGGTTGGGACGGGGGCGGGAGCGGGGGAAACCCTTGGCCGTCGGCGGAGGCCACGACAATGGCGGCGCCTTGTGGGCGTCGGTTCCCTTCTTGGAGGCCTTGTCGAGGTCCTATCCTGTCTCTCACTGTGTTCTTCATTTGGGCGAAAGCTCTAGTTCCCCTTGCGGGCGACGGCGTCGTCCCTTCGTTGCGCTCCTTCTTGAAGGCGTCGCCTGGGGTCCCCGGAAGCACGGTGGGCGCTTCGTGGTGCGTGTGAGGTGTTTGGCGGCGGCAATGTGTGCGGCGATTTATCTATTCTACCGCTGATCTTCATCCTGTGGTAGCGCTCCATCTGCTTGGTGATGTTCTACCGTAGGTGGTGGTCGTCATTTGGCGTCATGGTGGTGTTGATGGCGGAGGGCCTGCCAAGGATGGCACCTCAATCTGCTTGGAGATGGACCAGTGGAAGATGGTGGAGACGACACCTGTGAGTGCGTCAGACCGGTTTATGCCCCAGACCCGGTATGTGGCTAGGCTGGGGATTCCGGCTTTCGATGTTAGGTTTAGATGAGTGGTCTGGGTAGGGGCCCAGCTAGCACCCCTTCATCATATGGATAGGAGTAGCAGCATATGTTGCCTAGTTGGTGGATTCAGGCTTATTGTTGTAACACTTTGTAAGGTCCTCGGGAATAATCAATAAAGTGGCCGTATGCATCTTCCAGATGCAGAGGCCGGGGGTAATCCTCCTTTTCTAAAAAAAAAGTTCTACCAACATGGTTCTGTTGCATACAAATGGAAAGTGTGCTTCCAACTAACAGGTAGACTAGTATTTTATACAAAAGCATGTGTACCCCATGGTAGCAAATTATTTTTGTATTTTCAAAAGCATTGTTGCAAAGCCAAATGAAGCCTAAATCTGACAGCGGAGAACAGGACAGGGCTATATATTTGTGCCGAATTAACCGGACCAATCTCCGTGGTTTTTCATTTTCTCTTTGTGTATGAAATGCAGGAACATCATGCTCCCAGACAAGGTTGGTTAATAAATCCCCTGCATAAAGGGCGGAATAAAAATATATACGTTAATGGCAATTAGAATAGGAACAGAAAAATAGTGTACACTCTGCTACACCTAATTAACATGTTCTTTAATTTTTTTGTATGTATACATGCATGCTTCATTTTTTGTGATTACTCACACAATTTCACCCTTTCTGTTTTCAGTAAACTTTGCTCTGTGCAGGAAGAATCAAGGGTGGACCTAGCATGAAAATGACTAGGTCTTTGTATCGTGGAGCTACAAAGAAAAGGATGGGTGGGACAGAGAGCACAAAAAATTCAAATTCTGAACCATATATTATATACTATTGAGTGAACTATATTTTTTTGCTACACTGTTGTTAAACCGTGAGCTAGCAACAATGCCTTTGTTGTGAACTTCTGAACCGTAAAAGTGGCCTTTGTTCTGAACCTGCAAAATGTAAAGAACAATGGCTTTGCACGGTATCAACTTTAAAACAGCAAGATTTCAGTATGGATTTTGTATGCTAGAGACCACAGATGATGAACCATGTGAAAATTTAGGGGAAGAAAAATTTGGAATGATTCGAAGAAATTTCGAGACCTATAGAGCTTGCAGGGGTGCAGGCAGATTCAGCTGGGTCGCCGGCTCGCAGGGGTGCAGGCAGATCGTCCATCGAAGATGGATTTCGAATCGAGTGTCCCGTTGGAGGCATCCCGTGGCGACTCGGGCGGCGACTCCGCCTCCCTGTGCGCCTCCGGCGCGGCGTCGGCCTGGGTTCTGGTGCGGCGGGGTCCCTGCGGCGCCCCGGCGCCCGCCGCCTCGGCGTGCTCTCCTGGGGATGGCCGGGCGAGCTGCGGTGGTCGGTTCTGGGCTTTGTCGGGGGATGAGTCAGACGACGAGGACGGGATCTCCTCTCCGCGGTTTGCTCCCCCTCCGGCGGGGGCGTCGCTAGGCGATTTCGTGCTCGCGGCGGCTCGTGGCGGGGCTGGTCGGGGTGACCGGCGCCGCCGGTTTGCGCCGGGTGGTGGGGGCTCGCGGGTGACGGCGGTCCGGTGCTGGAGGACGGGGGCGTTCGCTCCGCGCGCTCCGGGGGCTGGTCCGGCGCTCCCGCGCTCTCCTAGGTGCTCGGGGCCCGCGGCGGCCCCGGCGTCGCCGGAGGAGTGGCCTGCTGTCCCTGCGTTGCCATCGACGGCGCCGTCGGGGCCGGAGGCGGCGCGGGCGACGGAGGGGGCGCCGGAGGTGGGAGCTTCGCTAGGGTTGGCGTCGACTGCCCTGCCCCTGGGCCCGCCGCGGGTCTCTGGGCCTGGGCCGGCATCGCTAGGCCCGTTGCCTGTCGGGTCCCTCGGTGTGGGCCCAGGCGCTGGGCCTGGGCCGTTCGGCCCGTCGGGTCGGCCTGGCCTGGGGGGGGGGGAGCCTGCTGGCCATCGCTATATATGGCTGCGCAGGGGGTGTCGTGACCCCTCGCTAGGGTTTCCGGCTCGACACAGTGAGGTGCGGCGCCACCGTTTCTCCGCCAGATCTCTCATCCCCATTCCTCCCCCTCTCCCTCTCTCGCGGTCTTTTGCCGAGGCGACGGCCATGGGTGACCGCCGTGCGGACAAGCGCCGATGGAGCCCCCGTGCCCGGAGGAGGAATGGTGGCGCGAAAAGGCCCTTCGGGAGCAGGCAAAGCGCAGTCAGTAGGCCAAGGCTGCGGGGCGTGCGGATGGCGGCGGTGGTTCCTCCCACGGCCAGGGCGGTGGATCTGGGCGTGGTCAAGGTGGTTTCCAGGGATAGGATTCTGGATCTGGCTTCCAAGGGCATGAGGGGGATTGGGGTCCTCCTCCGCCCTGGTAGGGCCAACAAGAGCAGAAGAAGAAGCGCAAGCATGGTACGCGGCGGCGTGAGCTAGAACGCAAATCGCAGGACCTTCCCCCTTGCAGCGACGGTCATGGTGACCCGCTGGCTAAGAAGCCTCGGGCTGGGGCCGCTCCGCTCGCGGTGGTCGCGGTCGATGCGCCGCGGGGCTCGGCGGCTGCCCCCATTCCGGTCGAGGAGGAGGGTGGGGAATGCTTCAAGTGTGGCCGGACCGGTCACTTCCAGGCCAAGTGCACTTTCCCCCCTCTATGTGTGATCTGCAAGCAGGAGGGTCACGCTTCGGCTTACTGTCCTACTCGGGGCAAACAGCCGCTCCTCCAGATCATGGGCAGCGCAATTCCGGGCGAGGGTTTCTTTTGCATGGAGTTTGAAGATGATTTGTTGGTCGTCGACGAGGCCTCTAAGGTTGCCAATGGTGCCATCCTCTCAGTGGAGCCAGGGAGGCTCTCGCTGGGTGTGCTCAAACAGGAACTGAAGCACATGGTGGCTGGTGATTGGGACTGGCAGATTGAGCAGGTGGGTGACAATGACTTTGCGGTGGTGTTTCCTTCTGCAGATCTGCTGCACATGGACAAGACAAGTGGTAAACTTTTCCTCTCCATCCACGACATTACTGTTCTGGTGCGTGACTCGATCCAGGAGGCGATAATCCCCCTCTCCATGCCTGAGGTGTGGCCTCGCCTCCATGGCATCCCCAAGAAGCACCGCCGTGCTGACCGTCTGATGGAGGGGCTCAAGATGCTGGGTAGGCCGATCGTGGTGGATGATCTTTCCCTTATCCGGGTGGGACCGGTGAGGATGAAGTTTGGTGTTCGAGCTCCTGACAAGATGAACGGATTTGTTCAAGTCTGGTTCAACCATGAGGGATACGACATCCGGGTGGAGGTGAAGAAGCTTCCTATGCGTCCTGGTGATGGGCCGGCGGCGTCCGGTCCCAACAAAAACCCCTCACACCCGGGAGATAAGAGTGGTGGCCCGCCTGGTTCACGGACTGGTGGGCCTGCTGGCCCGCAGGGGCCTGATCATGGGGCCAAGGGGGGCCAACCCATCGGTGGCTCGGGCCGCGCTATGGATGTTGACATGGCCGGACAGGATGCAGAGCCTGAGGACAGTCTGCCAGACACGTCTATTGACATAGAGACTTGGAACCAGCTGGGCATTCAAGAACTGGCGCTTGACGAAGGGAAGGAGCTCGAGATGCCTGGGACTCTGGCGATTGCGGACACGGCTGGGAGCAGCCTGCCCCCGTCCCGCGCCCTAGTGGGGGCTTTCAACCTGGTGGGCTCGGCGCCGCTGCCTGTTGCTGGCCGTCTGGAGTTGGCTGGCGGGCCAGCCTCCCCTCGCCTGCTTGGTTCAGACTCGGGTGTGGTGCTCAACGAGCCTGCTGTGGCCACCCCTCTGTCTAGCCGTCACAGCTCGGGGGGATCCGGTCGTGCCCCCAAGAAGTCGGCCGGGCGGAAGCCCTCTGCCAAGCTTGCCACGCTGGCGCTCCCGTCTCCTGTGGCGCCAGCCGTGGTGGATCTCCAGGCGGCGTTGGGCTCTGCGGGCACGGCGGCCAAGGCGCGTCTCTCTCGGGCGTCCCCGGTCCCCCAGCATGCCCCCAGCGCTCGGGCCAAGGCGGCGTTGGGCGATCTATCTTCCCTGGAGAGTGTGCAACTTCGTCTGGTGGATAAGAACATGGAGATCTCAGGTAACCCTCCCCCCTCTTTTAAGATTCTGAACGCTTTCACCGATCCTCAACTAGCTACGATCTTAGACGACAGTGGTTTCGAATTAGGCGAGGACCGTGGTGAGCTTGTGTCTCTTATTCGTGCTCGCGAGGAGGCCCAAGCGGCTCTGGCAGAAGCCGCTGCTGCGGCCAAGGCCAGGGAAGCCACGGACACGACGCTGGGGATCCCCGCCACTCCTGTGTCTTCGGATTCCCCCTCCCTGCTTGTCCTGTCGGAGGGTGCTGCTGCAACCAGGGAGGTTGCCGCAGTGCCAACTACTAGCCGTGCCCAGGCTAAGAAACGTGTGGCTAAACCGGGGACCTCCAGGGGGGTTCGCCTACGCAACCGCATTATCTGATGCGTTACATCTTCTGGAACATCTGAGGTTGCGGGCACTCGGGTCGTCGCACGCAACTTAGGGAGTATATTGCTCGTGAAAGTATCGACGCCGTAGCTCTTCAAGAAACTATCAAGGCGGACTTTACTTATCGCGATCTTTCGGCCTATGATCCTCTGCATCGTTTCGTGTGGGGTTGGGTCCCTTCCGTGGGTCATTCGGGCGGTCTTCTATTGGGATGTAATTCTGATGTGTGTTGTAACCTGGGACGTTGGTCCTTTTTTCATCGCTGTGACGATTAAGCATAGAATCTCGCTTGCCTCCTGGGCGATTGTCTGTGTCTACGGCCCGTCCGGTCACTCGCGTTCGGCTGATTTCTTGAGCGAAATCCAAGTCTTGGTTGGGGCCAAGCAAGCTGCTAACATCCCCATTGTTCTTGGGGGTGATTTTAACCTCATTCGCTCGAGCGCAGACAAAAACAATGACAACATTGACTGGACTAGGATTTCCCTTTTCAACAACGCCATTGCGGCCTGTGCCTTACGTGAGCTCGCTAGGACTGGGGGCGGGTATACTTGGACCAATAAACAACTCAATCCAATCCGTAGTGTCCTCGACCGTGTGTTCGTCTCAGCTGACTGGGAGATGATCTTTCCCATGTGTACCTTGGTCGCGGAAACTCGCATTGGCTTTGACTACGTCCCGCTGATCCTGGCCTCTAGGGAGGATAGGATCAAGCGTAGCAAGCGTTTTTACTTTGAATCAGGGTGGTTTGAGGTAGAGGGTTTCATCCCGTTGCTCCTCGCTCGCTGGGAGCTTGCCAGGACTTCGAGTGGCCGCTCCAGGGGCCCCCTTGATGCTTGGATTTCGGCTGCCAGCGCCCTGCGTGGCTTCCTCCATGGGTGGGGAGCAAACCATGGTAGCGAGGTAAAGCGAGCTAGGGAAGCTCTTATCGAAGAGACTAAAGCTCTCGACATCCAGGCAGACACCAGATCCTTTTCGGAGGCTGAGTGGGCTTGCCGTTATGCCCTAGAAAACCAAGTCTTGGCCATCCTCAGGGAAGAGGAGGAATACTGGCGCCGTAGGGGCGGTGTCAAGTGGGTCACCAAGGGGGATGCTAACACAGGCTACTTTCACACCTTCACCAATGGCCGTAAAAGGAAATGTTCGATCTTGAGACTGCAATCGGACCAGGGGGTTTTGGTTAGCCAGGCCGAGATCTCGAGACATATATACGATTTCTTCCTTTCCCTCCTGGGAACGGCGGAAGGGAAGGTTTTGCGTCTGCATGATGACTTCTGGGGGGAAGAATCACGGGTCACACAAGCCGAAAATGATGGTCTCGCTTTATCCTTCTCCACTCAGGAGATCGACGACGCGCTAGGCTCAATGAAGATCGATACTGCGCCTGGGCCGGACGGCTGGCCGGTGATCTTCTTTCGGTGGCTCTGGCCGGCGCTCAAGGACATGTTTTTACGACATCATCAACGGTTTTGTGTTGGGCACGGTCGACATATCGCGCCTTAACTACGGTGTCATCAGTCTCATCCCTAAAGTGAAGGGGGCCGATTCGATTAAGCAATACCGTCCTATCACTCTTATCAACGTCCCCTTCAAGATCTGCTCCAAGGCTTAAACCACGCGTCTTGCCCCGGTTGCTCAACGTGTGATTGACCGTAGCCAGTCCGGTTTCCTCAAAGGCTGTAACATCCTGGAAGGCCCGGTGGTCTTGCAAGAGATCGTCCACGAGCTTAAGCGCACACGCCATCCGGCCGTGCTTTTTAAGCTTGATTTCGAGAAAGCCTACGACCGAGTGAACTGGGAATTCATTCGTGAAGTACTCACTCGGAAGGGATTCGAGTCGGGTTTCATCCACCGCATTATGCATCTGGTTTCGGGGGGCCAGACAGCGGTGTCGATTAACGGAGAAATTGGGACTTTCTTCCGCAACAAACGTGGGCTCAGACAAGGAGACCCCTCCTCGCCTTTAATCTTCAATTTTGTTGCCGATGCCCTCTCGGCCATGGTGAACAAGGCCAAGGCCGCTGGCCACATCCGAGGTGTTGTTCCCCATCTGTGCCCCGGAGGGATCACCCATCTCCAATACGCGGACGACACCTTGCTCCTCTTCGAGCCCGACGATAATAGTGTAGCCTCGATCAAGCTCATCCTTCTCGCTTTCGAGATCATTTCTGGCCTGAAGATTAACTTTGCAAAGAGTGAGGTGATTGACATAGGGATGGACGATCACTAGGCCACCCGCATTGCCAACTTACTTAACTGCAAACTAGGGAGTTTCCCATTTAAGTACCTAGGCCTTCCCATTTCGGACGAACACATCTCGATCCTCGAATGGGAACCCTTATACGGCAAGGTGGCGAATCGGGTTAGTCCCTGGCGTGGCAGGTTCTTGTCCTCTGTGGCCAGGCTGATTCTGACTAATTCCAGTCTGTCTTCCCTGCCCTTGTTTACTATGGGCATGTTCCTGTTGGCCGACGGTGTCCACGCCAAATTCGACACCCCCAGGTCTAAGTTCTTTTGGGAAGGAACTGGGAACAAGAAGAAGTACCACCTTATCAAGTGGGCGGCGCTTTGCCGCCCTAAGAAATTTGGTGGTCTCGGGATCCTCAACTCCAAACTTATGAATGTGGCGCTTCTCGTCAAGTGGATATGGAAACTCTCCCAGAACGAGCAAGGGCTTTGGGCTGATATCCTTCGTGCCAAATATTTTCCAGATGGAAATTTCCTTACCTCAAAGGCGAAGGGATCGCCTTTCTGGAATGGAATCCAGGCTGTTAAGCCTGCCTTCACGTTAGGAGCCAAGTTCAGTGTTAAAAATGGGGAATCTACGCGATTCTGGCTTGATCACTGGCTAGGTACGGAGCCTCTCTGGCAGAGCCACTTTGCCATATATCAACTGGCCACTAACGTCGACATTTTGGTGGCCGATGCGCTTAGATGCAACCCCCCCCCCCCCCGCCATCTCCTTCAAAAGGCCTCTCCTCACTCACGAACGCGCTAGCTGGGATGGGCTCCTAGCTAAGGTGCAGGGTTTCTCTCTTCTCCCTGAGAAGGACACGGTCTCATGGTCCCTCACGAGCTCAGGGAAGTTCTCGGTCAAATCCCTTTATAACAAGCTGACCGAGGGACCGACGCTCGACATAGCTAGGGGGCTATGGAAAGCGTCCATTCCTTTGAAGATCAAAGTTTTCCTATGGCAACTTTTTCGCGATCGCCTCCCTTCTTCTAACAACATTGCCATTAGACATGGCCCTTCGGATGGCTCTTGCGCGCTCTGTGGCCAGCATGAAGATGCCAACCACATCTTTTTCAAGTGCCATCTGGCCCGCTTTGCCTGGAGTGCCGTCCGTAAGGCTTTCGATCAGACTTGGAACCCCAATTCGACTTCGGACCTTCGTAGGATCCTCCTTGCGCATCGGGGTAGTTTCGGACGTGTGTTGTGGCGCTGCGTAGGGGCGCTGTGCTGGTCTCTTTGGACCATACACAATAAGATGACAATCGAACACAAGTTCCCTAACCATCCTGCTGACATTATTTTCAAATGCCATGTGTTCCTACAGACATGGACTCCGTTGGGGAAACGGCGTGATGCAGATCGGATGCTGGAGGCCATGGAGCGGATCCGCATGATCCAGGTGGAAGCCCGTGCCTAAGTTGATGCTTTTGGAGCTATTTTGGCATTTCATTTGTCTGGCTGCCTGTCGAGCTTCTAGTTTATGTTCTCTTCCTAGGCTGCGGCCAGTTGCATGTTCAGTACTTTTGGCTTCGGCCTTTCTTTCCTTTTTAGATTGTTATTCCTGTATTGTACTCCTTGAGGATGCTACCTGTTGATGGGCTTTATTAATTTAAAGCCGGACGCATGGTGCGTCTTCGTTCTAAAAAAAGGGGTGCAGGCAGATTCAGCTGCGTCGCCGGCTCGCCGCTGTTAACTACGTCGTCTGGCAGAGTCATGGGTCGGCCGTGGGACTGGGGGGAGAACTAGGCGGCTGATCTCTGAGACTCCGCTTCTGTGTTGCGTGCCTTTGTTATTTTTTCTCAGAGAGAGAAGCAGTGCTGCCACTTTGTCATGTGAGCCTCGCTGGGCTGATGTGGGCTGGGCTAGGTGTAAATTATTTTTTGCTCCAACAACGCTAGGCAGAACATGGCCCAGATAGGCCTTGCTGTAACTCTGCCAGTGTGTATAAATACAATAAATGTCATACAGTACTACGCAATATTGTATCTAATATGATCATGTTTTTCAATTTAGTTTGTTCCAAATTGCAAATACTGCTATGAATTCAAAACCAAAATCTATAGCATCGGAAATACCCCTTTTATTTATAAAGGGCATTGTCCTTATTTGACTCATATATTATATCAAAATTTGCTTAGTTTCATCATCTCAACCTAGCATTATCAAATTTGTAATGATTTTTATTCATGGCATCACAATTTTATTTGGCGCATGTTTATGTCTAAACTAGCATTATCAAATTTGTAATGATTTACAAGAAGAGATAGTAAACATTTTGTAAATGAACTCATAAGGCATAACCAAGGTCACTTTTAGACTAAATAACTGTGGCAGAAGCAGTAGGTGCGCGGTACATGCAACACAGGAGCCAATAGGGGCATGAAGATTTCACAAGTGATGGATATATTGACTAGCTCGGCTTGTTACCAGGTCGCCTAGTATTACATCTCCCCCTTTTAAGAAAAAAAGGCCTCAAATATGCTAATCAAAACAGTAGTACAACCACCACGGAAATATTAAGAAACTCCTTGAGGTCCCTAGGTTGTTATTTTCCTTTTACTTTGGTTTAAATTTTTAAAAACACAAATACATATATTATGAAAAGGTAAATTAGTTATTTGTTTTACAAGTATTCAACACACATTAAAAAAATGTAAATGCAGTGTCCAAAAATGTTCACTCAACTTTAAAAAAATGTTAGTACCGTTCAAAAACTATATGTGACATTTAAATGTTCATGCATTTAAAAGAATGTAATTTACATTTAAAATATACATATACAACATAAAAAAGTATTCATTTAATTCATAAAAATGTTCAATGCCAATAAAAAATGTACGTTATATTTAATAAACTATTCATGCTTTTCATAACAATATGCTTGTGACATTTCCAAAAATGTTTGCAGTATGTATAAAAATGTTTGCATACTTTTTAAAACTTGTGTTTGTATCATGAAAAAAAATGTTTCATTGCGTATTTCAAAAGAATTAACATGTATGTAAAACAATGTTCAAAAAAATTTATTTAAATTTTTCTAATCATATATTAGAAAATTCTTAAATGTGTGTACAAAAATGTTTCAGGTGTATACAAAAATGTAAATACATAAAACAGTAGACATCAAAAAATATATATTAAAATAGTTTAATAATGTAATTAAAAATATTAAACATTTTTTAAAATATTTCATATATATAGGAAACATGTACAATAACGTATGAAAAAATTAGAATCAATATATATATATATTTAAAAACTAACCATGTATTTAAAATATGTTAATCATGTATAAAAATGATCCTTAGGAATAAAAAATAAAATGTGTATGAAAACATTAGACATCAAGACATATATTTAAAAAAACGTGTATTTAAAGAATATTAAACATATATTGAAAAATATTCCTGATGTATACGTAAAATATAAACTTTAAATAAATAAAAGTATGAATCTGTTGAAAATGAAAGAAAAAAAATATAAATCAGAGCAAAACAGATATGGAAACACATAAAATTGAAACCCAAAAGGAAAACCGTAAATAAAACATAAAGAAGAGACAAAAGAAAAGAAAAATTCCTATGAAAAGCAATGAAAACCATAAAAACACAAAAGAAAAAAGAGAAAAAAAATTCTATAACCAATGAAAATTGTGGAAAACCATAAAAAATGAAATCGAAGAAAACCGGTAAAAACATAAAGAAAACACAAAAAGGAAGAAAATAAAAAACATTGAAAATCAAAGAAAGCAGTAGAGAAAAGTACAGGAAAAAGAAGGAAAAACTAATGCTCATATGCTCATATGAAGAGTGGGACAAAAATATACCAAGTCCTTGACGCCAATGCCACTCACGGGCGGCTAACCACATTTTCATTGGAGCCACACTTTTTTTTTTGCACTCTAATTTGATGAAGCTCCGCCTCTTTTTAAGTGACACATCACCCTGGCCACTCTCAAATTTGTAGGGCTCAAACTTCTATGTTCATGGAAGAAAGCATGAACCCTCTTTTAAAATGATGAACATTTTTGCTTAGCGCCCGTTTGGGGATCTTGTCCAATTTCCATCCAAGCCTAGCAAAGCAACTTGTCCTCCTCCTCCTTTGTGTATGCTCCGGTCCTCACGCTTTGCCGCCTCTTTTAATTGTGACCGATCTTGATGAGATAGCTCCTCCCCCAAACAATGGCCCTTCTTCAATGTCGACACTCTCTTGGCCTTTAGCCTCTTGGCCTTGAGTTTCTTTGGCACAATCCCAGGGGCCACCCACATTGATCATCTCCTCCATGAGATCATCATAGTAGTTTGGGTCGTCCGGCGTTGGCATCGGCATTCTATCAAACAAGTTGCATGCATCGGGTAAGTTGGCCGGGGAGACCACCTGTGAGCGTTTCCTCTGCGTCTTGGTGGACTTGCTGGTCACAGGTGTGGTGTTGAGATCAATGGGAGGCACCACAGGGATGACCAACACAGAATCACCCATTTTCGGCAAGCAATACCGAGGTGAGGTGGAGAAGCGAGACATTGTTGGGTCATGTCCCGGAAGGTAACCATACGCCAATGACGATGTTAATGTGCGCGATGAGTCCGGAAGCCTGGGCGGACGGGCCGCCGACAAGCCCGTGCCTGCCACCATGGTGGCGGCGGTAAGAAGGCTCGGCTCGTGGAACCCCAGCCGTCTGCACGGCCTTTGTGGCGATAGCGTTGGTGTCCACAGCGGCGGCGGTAGTGGCGATGGTGGTGGCGTATTATTTTGCTTTCTCCTTCCTCCTCTCGTTAGCCCGCTTCACCGTCTTGGACGCTCTGTACTCCGGGGTCATCTCCTTCTTCGGGGTCACGGCGGGGATGGTCGGCGGCGGCGGTGTTGGGCTCGTCAAGCATGGCTCTAGGTGAGAGGGTTTTGGGGGGGGGGAATGGTGGGAGTGGCAATGGTGTGCCACCAACTGACGGGACAGGGAAGGGCAAGGGGAGAACGGCGCGGGCATCCTTATTGTTTACACTCGACCTAAATTTGGGACGAAAATGGGTCAAAATGGGCATCCATCCGTTTGCGTCGGGGCATTGGACTGTGTTTTTTGTCCACAGGTCGCAAACAGACGCGGTGGACGAAATGTGTCGGCCCACTGCAGTTGCCCTTAGCTATTGATTCGCTACATGCCGATCACTTTACATCGTCCAAATGACAAAAGCGTGACGGTTAACCCCTAAATGATGTGGGAATCAGAGACTTTGAGGCATCTGATGACATGTTGTGTCATTTTGCATAATATGATCGTCGAGAATGAGGGTGATGGGGTAGCGCAAACCAAGGACTTTGACAAGCCACACGAACAAGTCCACATCCAGAAACATCAAGATGCATATCGACTTATGAATTTTCTACCGATGCATCAAAATCTTTGAGATCATCGGGTGCACACGCAGCTACTCAGTGATCTTGTAGAAAATACGTGGATCCATATAATTAAATCAAAGAGCTAATGTTTGAATTGTGCGGTTAAAATAAATTTTATGGTATTTTTGCTATCAACAAATATTATTCGTGTAATATTTATTTAGAGTATATGATGGACGTGCAAGGATTTGAGTTCTCACATTTGGTCAGAATACTTACAAATTGGAGAGAGAAGGTGTGGCGCTGGTCGCAGATTGGTCCGTTTGTGGATTGGTGCAATGCGTTCCAGAGAACACAAGCGGTGCATCTTCTAGTAGTGCTTTGTGATGCCGGCGATGCGCTTCTTTCCACGCCCACCCACCCACCCACCCAAAGCACTACTCCCTTTCTCCTTTACCTTCTCTCACATCCAACGCGTCGACCACTGAACAAACACATGAGCCAAAAGCATTAGGAGGGATTCGTATCTTGAGTTCTTGACTGCTGTTGTTGGTCTTGCTCATTCTCATCTCCTCCTCTCCTCCATTGCGTCGCGTCGCCTGCGCTGAGTGCTCGCCCCCGCCAACTCACTGCCGGGAGGAGACCTTGACGACCGCGGAGGTATGTTTCCTGTCGATTTGTTTCCTGCTAAGGTAGCAATGCTTGGATCTAAAAGCTGATTACTTCTCCTGCTTGAGAGTCTCATCCATTTGTGTTGGTTGAATCTTGAATCCACGGTAGGAAGAATCATGGAGTTCCCTGTCAATCAGAGCATGATGCACTGAATCCACTGACCTGGTAACTTCGTCTGAGTCTCACCTTTCTTGATGTTCTGCTCTACTCACATCCACACCTTCTTGTTAATCTCCACCTTCTTGTTAATCTGATGGTTTGCTAGATTTTAATTTCTTATTCTTCTTCCAGATCGGGAGCAGTGAGCTAGTGACGCATCTGACCTCTACTGCATCTAGCCTCTGCCGTTAAGCACCAAAGGTGAGCTTGGGCCAAATCCAGCTAAGTTTTTGGCTTGGCGACTCAGTTGTAGAGTTTGGATTGCATTACAGCTCTCTAGATTCATAGATTTGCAGTTTTCCAGCTGATAGGTCATGGAGGTCGTCACGGGTGCCATGGGCAGCCTGCTCCCCAAGCTCGGCCAGCTCCTCATGGATAAGTACAACCTGCACAAACGTGTCAAGAAAGATGTCGAATTCCTCCGGAAGGAGCTTGAGAGCATGCAGGCTGCCCTCATCAAGGTTGGCGAGGTGCCGCGGGACCAGCTCGACAGGCAAGTCAAGCTTTGGGCCGACGAGGTCAACGAGCTCTCCTACAACATGGAGGATGCCGTTGACAAGTTCCTTGTACGTGTTGACGGCATTCAGCCACACGACGAGGCAAACAGATTAAAGGGGCTATTGAAGAGGATGATCGGCGTGTTCAAGAAAGGCAGGAATCACCATCCCATAGCTGACGGGATTCAGGGTGGACACGGTCCGAGCCGGTCCGGTCCCTGTCCGAGCCGGCGTTTGGACCGGCCGCTGGCGGTCCGGTCCGGACCGGACCGAGCAACGTCGCGGTCCTGTTTTCAGGGACCGAACCGGCAATGGCCGAGCTCGGGCCGGACCGAGAGGACCGTGATGTAACGCCCCGAGACCGATGTGCCAGGTGTCGTTCAGCTATTCGTTGTTGTTGTCTTGTCATTGGCTTGCGTGTTGCATTTCATCATGTCATCATGTGCATTGCATCATCATGTTTTCAAAACTTGCATCCGTCCCGGTCTCCTCGTTCCTTCCGTTGTCCGTTCTGAGCCCAACCACATTTGCACGCGCCCGCGGCATGTCCAAGATAGTATTTTATAAGTGGCCGGGAAATGTTCTCGGAATGGGTTGAAAGTTGGCATGCGGTGTCGATTTGTTGTCAGTAGACCGCCTGCCAAGTTTCATTGCATTCGGAGTCCGTTTGACGTCCCAACGGATAAATATAGCGGCAATAGTAGCCGGTCTAACGTCGGACGTTTTCGGTCTCCGGAAACAGTCGCCGGGCCTCCCTCTCTTCTCTTCTCTCAGCTCGAGACCATCTGCACAGCCCACTAGCCCACCTATTTAAACCCCCCCTCCGTTCTGGTCCGTCAGATCGCGATTGGAGGCTCCGGAACGGACAAAAATCCCCCTAACCTAGCCCCCTTCTCCCCCTTCCATTTTTGGGCATCCCTAGCCCCCCCACCTACCTCTAGCCGCCTCCCACCTCCATTTCCGCGCCACCCGCTCCAGCTCCGCCACTTGGCGCCGCCGCCGGCGCGCCCCGAGCCAACCGGGGGCCGCCACGTCGCCCCTGCCTCCCTCCAGCGCCCCCATCCGCCCGAAGCCCAGCGGAGGCCCGCCCCGAGCCGATCTGGGCCCGAGGCGCGCGCCCGCGCCGCCGCCTGCCCGAGAGCCGCCTGGCTCTCGCTCGCATCTCCGTCGCCCGAGCAGCTCGCTCGCCCGCGCCTCCCGATCTGCGCCGCCGACCCCGCCGCCGCGCCCTGCAGTCCTCCGCCCCAGGTCGCCGCCTCCCCGTCGACCTTCACCTCCTCTCTTTCTCCTCCTTCACTTCTCGTGCTCACCCCGCCGATCCCTTCCTCCCGCAGGTAGCCGCCGCCGCCATAGAGTCATTCTGCCGCCGCCGCCACCGGGAACGGATGGATCCGGCCGGGATCCGCCGGATCCGCCCCATCCCAGACTCCTCCGGCCATCCCTCGCCCACTGCCGGCTCTCATCGCCTTCCGCGCCGCCGGCCTCGTCTCTGTGCGTCGGGAGGACGACGCAGGCGCTGCCGGCCTCGTGGCCCGACCTCCCCACATGGGCCTCGGCCCCTCCCCTTCGCAGCCCAGCGCGCCAGCCTCTCCAGCCGCGCCAGATCCAGCCCAGCCGGCTCCAGCCTCCTGCTCCACCGCGCCCTTCAGACTAGGCCCGAGCCAAGGCCCAGCTCACTCGCTCCGCGAACCGCGCCAGCCGCAGCGCCTCAAGGCCCAGCTCGCCCGGCCCAGTGGCCCTCTGGTGAGCGCCCACGCGCTATCCTGCGCCCCCAGCGCACTTTTGTTTCCTGCGTCGGCCCGTGTGGTTTGGTTTCGGCCCGCGTAGTTTTTTTTTCTGCGTTGCGAATTTGTCTATTTATCCAGAGATTGCTGTTTTTACAAAAAAAGACCCCTAAACTTCATGCATTAATAACTTCACAACCGTGCATCGGATTAAAATGTTTTATATATGTAAAATGCTCAGAAAATTGTGTAGTTTAAGAATATGCCATTTTCATCCATGTTTAAAATGTTTAACTTGCTGTTTATTTAAATTTGCTAATATGCCATGCTAAAATGCTTTATTTCATAACTAAATAACCGTAACTCCGATTTTAATAAATTATATATGTAAATGGGGTAGAAAAATGTCTAGTTTAACATGGTGCACTCATCTTGCATGTTTAACAACTCTAAAGTATTGTTTAGGGCAGAACAGTGCCAAATCTAAAATATGCTATGGGGATTTACCGGAATTGTTGTTCGTTACTTCCGGCCTCATTTAAACTTGCCTAGATAGGTAGTTTCGTTGTGCTTCACCTCTTGCCATGTTAATCAACATTTAATATTGTTGGGGTACATAAACGAGATCAAACTAAATAACTTGTTGTGGTGTTTCGTCAATATGCAACTCATTGCATATTGATCTCCACTTAATTTGTAGAACTGCTTGTGCACTTTGCCATGCCATGCTTCATTAAACCGGACATGCCTCATACTCGTTTGTGCATCATGCCATGTTGATGTGTTGGTTGTTTACTATGTTGTGTGCTTCTTTTCCGGTGTTTGCTTCTTCGGGTTGGTTCCGATAACGTCGAGGTTGTGAGGATCCGTTCGTCTACGTCCGTTTGTCTTCTTCGTAGACTCGTTCTTCTTCCTTGCGGGATCTCAGGCAAGATGATCATACCCTCGAAATCACTACTATCTTTGCTATGCTAGTTTGCTCGCTCTTTTGCTATGCCAATGCTACGATGCCTACCATTTGCTTGTCCGCCTCCCAAATTGCCATGTGAAACCTCTAACCCACCATGTCCTAGCAAACCGTTGATTGGCTATGTTACCGCTTTGCTCAGCCCCTCTTATAGCATTGTTAGTTGCAGGTGAAGATTGAAGTTTGTTCCTTGTTGGAACATGGAGATGTTGTTCCTTGTTGGAACATGTTTACTTGTTGGGATATCACAATATATCTTATTTAATTAATGCATCTATATACTGGTAAAGGGTGGAAGGCTTGGCCTTATGCCTGGTGTTTTGTTCCACTCTTGCCGCCCTAGTTTCCGTCATATCGGTGTTATGTTCCCGGATTTTGCGTTCCTTACGCGGTTGGGCTATTATGGGAACCCCTTGACAGTTCGCCTTAAGTAAAGCTCTTCCAGCAATGCCCAACATTGGTTTTACCATTTGCCACCTAGCCTTTTCTTTTCCCTTGGGAGTCGCGCTCCTGAGGGTCATCATTATTTTACCCCCCGGGCCAGTGCTCCTCTGAGTGTTGGTCCAAACTAGAGTCCTGTGCAGCGCCCCCTCGAGGAAACTCGAGGTTTGGTTTTAGTTGTATGGAGCGCTCATCTGAGTGTGCCCTGAGAAAGAGATATGTGCAGCTCCTATCGGGATTTGTCGGCACATTCGGGCGGTGTTGCTGGTTTAGTTTTACCCTGTCGAAATGTCTTGTTGTACCGGGATACCGAGTCTGATCGGAACGTCTCGGGAGGAGGTCTATTCCTTCGTTGACCGCGAGAGCTTGTCATAGGCTAAGTTGGGACACCCCTGCAGGGATTTGAACTTTCGAAAGCCGTGCCCGCGGTTATGGGCAGATGGGAATTTGTTAATGTCCGGTTGTAGAAAACCTGAAGTTGACCTTAATTAAAATGACATCAACCGCGTGTGTAACCGTGATGGTCTCTTTCCGGCGGAGTCCGGGAAGTGAACACGGTTGTTGGAGTTATGCTTGACGTAGGTTGTTTAGGATCACTTCTTGATCATACTTTTATCGACCGTGCTTTGCCTTCTCTTCTCGCTCTCATTTGCGTATGTTAGCCACCATATATGCTAGTCGCTTGCTGCAGCTCCACCTCATACCTTTACCTTACCCATAAGCTTAAATAGTCTTGATCGCGAGGGTGCGAGATTGCTGAGTCCCCGTGGCTCACAGATACTTCCAAAACCAGCTTGCAGGTGCCGATGAGTACCGTGCAGATGACGCAACCAAGCTCAAGGAGGAGCTCGATGAAGATCTTGTCCTTTGTGTTGTTTCGTTCTAGTTGATCAGTAGTGGAGCCCAGTTGGGGTCGATCGGGGACCTTTGTCGCATTTGGGGTTCTTCTTTTATTTTGGTTCCGTAGTCGGACCTTGATTGTATTGGATGATGTAATGCTTTATTCATGTAATTGTGTGAAGTGGCGATTGTAAGCCAACTATGTATCTCTTTCCCTTATGTATTACATGGGTTGTGTGAAGATTACCTCACTTGCGACATTGCTTTCAATGCGGTTATGCCTCTAAGTCGTGCTTCGACACGTGGGAGATATAGCCGCATCGAGGGCGTTACAAGTTGGTAATCAGAGCCTTCCCCGACCTTAGGAGCCCCACTGCTTGATCGTTTTAGCGGCCGAGTTGAGTCTAGAAAAAATGTTTTGAGTCATTTAGGAATTATATATCGGAGAGTTTAGGAATTCTTTTTACTCCCAGTCTCTTCATCGCTCTGGTAAGGCATCCTGACGTAGAGTTTTGACTCTTCTCTTCTCAAATTTCACTAAAATTTTTTAGGATCACGCGGGTATCTTGGAATCGTTCCGATGGTTTTATGATGAGAACATTGTCTTGGTGCCTCCTGTCAGGGGTTTTGTGGAAGTGTCCCGGGGAGTTGAGCTCTGAGGTGTTGTCGTCATAATTTTATCGTTGCAGTTCTGGAATACCTGAGTTTAGTACGCCGACATCGAAAATCTCTTTTATGCAGTTCGTTGGTGAGATAACCTCGACGCCACCCAGTACTGGGGCGGGAGTTCGGGAGTATCGCCATAACTTGTATAACGGATGCTTTTCGAAGGTTGAGGTAGATGATTTCCGAAGGTTTCTTGGTTATGTGTTGAAGGATGGATACAGCTGGATGTAGGATTTGCTAGTTTGGGTGAGATATTATGCTTCCCCTGTATCCCCAACACCTGATTGCATAACCGGAAAATTTCGGGAGTTTCATAGGTGGGAATTCAAGTAGCTCGTAGGATATCTTTCCGATAGATGTATGATATGAAATTGGGGTTCGACGTCTAGTGGTCCGCCTATTCACGGTCGGTTTTACAGTGGTCTCGTTGTGTCTTAAAGAGTCCTTGGCTATGCCGACTCGGGGACGCTTCGTATGTCATGTGCACTGCCTTGTACATGATGGTGCTGTACGATCGAGCCCGTGTAGGCCCCACCACAAAAACTTCGGACGAAATCTCTATCATATGTTTGTTCTGGCTTATTCTGCAAGCCAATCCTTCGTTTTGTTTTGAGTTGTGGTATTCGAGTTGCTTCGAAGTCAAGAGTTGATTCCATACCTTTCCTAAATGGTCTTCTCATATTTCTATGTGAATACTAATCCTTCTTGATAATCGAGATTGTCATGTCAATCCTTTTTAACCAGTGTGCTTCTCTTCAAGTGGACACGATCATTTGAACTTCCGCAAGATCAATGATCAGTTCTTCTCAACGGTGTTTGTTTCATCCGTCTCCAAGTTGCCTTTGTTTTTCCCACCCACCCACCCTTTTTCTTCGAGGACTCGGATTCTTTATCAAATATCCATTTATTATGGAGGTCCCTCCATTCTATTTCCTTCATGTTCTTATCCGGTGATTCTCATGAAGTTACTAACGGAGTTTCTAGTTCATCATTCTTCGTTTCTTTTATCTTCTCCGGTGGTTTCAAGTCAAGCTTTTGGTGTTGATCATATCCCTTTCCTCGTTTTCAATGCTTTCTCATGCTGGTGCAATTCTCAATCTTTCACCTCTCGCTATTCAATTGTCCCGGAGTGCTCAAATTTTCTCAAAAGGTTTGTCTTGTCATTCAAGATTCTTTCAAGATCTTTCGAGGATGTTATCTCATTCAAGTCATTTAATTCAACCGATGCAACCTCTCTTTTAAATCATTTCAACGCTGTTTCTTTTGAGTGGGCCCTAACCCACAGGTCTGTTCCCAGGATCTTACCTGACTCTTATTTTCCCGGAGCTATCCTCAAAGTTCTTGTCAAAGTTTGACGTAAGAATGATTCATCATCAGTCATATGTATTTCTCCTAGATCTTTCACAATTCTTTTCATCGTTGGCTCAACCTCTTCGTTTTGATTCCTCGAGAGTGTCTAAATAATTCTTGGTGATGTTTCTCGTCATTTTGAAGACCAAAGAAGAGTTTCTCTTTAATCTTGCTCCATTCTCTTCAAGATTCGTGATTCTAGCTTGTTGCCATCCTCTCGTAATTGTTTTGATCGTGAGAATTCTTTTCACCTATCCGGAGAAATTCAAGAGTCTTCTCAGTTTGTTATCCGGAGTCCATCAATTCAGGTTTATTCATTCTCAGCTGCCAGTTATCATTCTCCTATCTTGCCGGCGCATCAATCAAATATCCTCTAATCAGTTCTTGATCTCTTCGTTCTCATGTATCTAGTTTGTCTCAAGCACCTTCGTTCATTTTCTAATTCTTACCGGTGATGCACCCCTACTTCGATCATTTTCAATTCTTTCGGTGGTTCGCTCAAGTGTTCTCTTCCTTCTTCATCATATCAATTCATTCGTTGTTTCAATCCTACCGGTGGTCCATTAAGTTTATGTTATATCTCTTTTAATCCTTGATACGAGAATGAGTAGTATGCCAAATCCATTTTTTGTCATCAATTTAATTGGTGAAGGATAGGCATAATGTAATTCTTATTCTTGTTGCATCGACTGAACTCAATTCCCTATTCCGGAGGCTCATCAAATTCTTGATTTCTTTTGTTCATATTTCTTTTCCCGGAGTTCCAAGTTTTCTCAATTATTTCACCATGGAGATTCATCTAAATCATTACAAGGTTTTACCTTGTGTTCTCAACTTCTCTTTCTTTTCGTTACCTTTTCTTTACCGAAGTTCTCATGAAGGTTCTACATGAGGGTTCATCAAGGATTTATATTCCTTCTTGAAGTGTTCATCAAGATTCTTTTCCGAGGAGCTCAAGTTTTCTTCATCTTGCTATCCGGAGTGCAATTCTTTCAACCGTATCATTGGAGCTGGTATTATGTCATTCTTGATAATTTGAGTTCATGTTTCATGATTCACATGTTGTTAAGAATGAGGTATTTCAAATCCACCAACCTCTTCGTTGGAGTTATCTGGTGTCATGTTTCACCTAAAGATTTCTCTAAGGATTGTTGATATTTATGCTGCTTATAAATGACCCAAGTTTTTCTTTTACCCTCCCGGTGAAATATTTTCTCGTCTCCTTGTCTATATCAATACAATTCTTTTCCCGTGAGTGGCAGGTTGTCACCTCATAATTTGAGATGTATTCCATAAGACCATATCAAGCTTATTCTTTTTGTTGTTGGTTTTCCAACAACTCCATTCTAGCTTTTGTTGTAAGCATGCTACCTCGAGACCTTGTTTCCCTTCGTTCACTCCATTCCATTCTTACTTTTGTTCCGGAGGCATTGTGATGTTCATCTTTTCAACCCATCATCTCGTTTTGTCAACGATCATGTTCTTTTCGTGCTTATCCATTTAACCAGAGTGTCGTGTCCTCTGCTCAAGTTCTTTTCATCTTATCTAGTCTTGTATCACTTTTCAACCGGAGTGCTGTTCGAATTTGGTCTTCCTTGATCCCCTTCCTTAACCGGCGTGTTTTCAATATATATCTTCCCTTCAACCTCAAGGTTTTTCGCAAATGTTCTTTGTCCCTATTTGCTAACAGAGTGTTTTCGACCTTGTTCACCTTCGTTGTATTCTTTTCTCGAATTTGTTCAACCTAGCAAGGTTCTTTGGTTTCACTCATTGGTCAAAGAAGCAATTTAGTTTTACCGCTTCTCTTTCCCTTTCGTTTTCCCTCCGGTGCCATTCTAGATCTCGGGACGAGATCCTCTCGTAGTGGTGGAGTGTTGTAACGCCCCGAGACCGATGTGCCAGGTGTCGTTCAGTTATTCGTTGTTGTTGTCTTGTCATTGGCTTGCGTGTTGCATTTCATCATGTCATCATGTGCATTGCATCATCATGTTTTCAAAACTTGCATCCGTCCCGGTCTCCTTGTTCCTTCCGTTGTCCGTTCTGAGCCCAACCACACTTGCACGCGCCCGCGGCATGTCCAAGATAGTATTTTATAAGTGGCTGGGAAATGTTCTCGGAATGGGTTGAAAGTTGGCATGCGGTGTCGTTTTGTTGTCAGTAGACCGCCTGCCAAGTTTCATCGCATTCAGAGTCCGTTTGACGTCCCAACGGATAAATATAGCGGCAATAGTAGCCGGTCTAACGTCGGACGTTTTCGGTCTCCGGAAACAGTCGCCGGGCCTCCCTCTCTTCTCTTCTCTCAGCTCGAGACCATCTGCACAGCCCACTAGCCCACCTATCTAAACCCCCCCTCCGTTCTGGTCCGTCAGATCGCGATCGGAGGCTCCGGAACGGACAAAAATCCCCCTAACCTAGCCCCCTTCTCCCCCTTCCATTTTTGGGCATCCCTAGCCCCCCCACCTACCTCTAGCCGCCTCCCACCTCCATTTCCGCGCCACCCGCTCCAGCTCCGCCACTTGGCGCCGCCGCCGGCGCGCCCCGAGCCAACCGGGGGCCGCCACGTCGCCCCTGCCTCCCTCCAGCGCCCCCATCCGCCCGAAGCCCAGCGGAGGCCCGCCCCGGGCCGATCTGGGCCCGAGGCGCCCGCCCGCGCCGCCGCCTGCCCGAGAGCCGCCTGGCTCTCGCTCGCATCTCCGTCGCCCGAGCAGCTCGCTCGCCCGCGCCTCCCGATCTGCGCCGCCGACCCCGCCGCCGCGCCCTGCAGTCCTCCGCCCCAGGTCGCCGCCTCCCCGTCGACCTTCACCTCCTCTCCTTCTCCTCCTTCACTTCTCGTGCTCACCCCGCCGATCCCTTCCTCCCGCAGGTAGCCGCCGCCGCCATAGAGTCATTCTGCCGCCGCCGCCACCGGGAACGGATGGATCCGGTCGGGATCCGCCGGATCCGCCCCATCCCAGACTCCTCCGGCCATCCCTCGCCCACTGCCGGCTCTCATCGCCTTCCGCGCCGCCGGCCTCGTCTCTGTGCGTCGGGAGGACGACGCAGGCGCTGCCGGCCTCGTGGCCCGACCTCCCCACATGGGCCTCGGCCCCTCCCCTTCGCAGCCCAGCGCGCCAGCCTCTCCAGCCGCGCCAGATCCAGCCCAGCCGGCTCCAGCCTCCTGCTCCACCGCGCCCTCCAGACTAGGCCCGAGCCAAGGCCCAGCTCGACCGCTCCGCGAACCGCGCCAGCCGCAGCGCCTCAAGGCCCAGCTCGCCCGGCCCAGTGGCCCTCTGGTGAGCGCCCACGCGCTATCCTGCGCCCCCAGCGCACTTTTGTTTCCTGCGTCGGCCCGTGTGGTTTGGTTTCGGCCCGCGTAGTTTTTTTTTCTGCGTTGCGAATTTGTCTATTTATCCAGAGATTGCTGTTTTTACAAAAAAAGACCCCTAAACTTCATGCATTAATAACTTCACAACCGTGCATCGGATTAAAATGTTTTATATATGTAAAATGCTCAGAAAATTGTGTAGTTTAAGAATATGCCATTTTCATCCATGTTTAAAATGTTTAACTTGCTGTTTATTTAAATTTGCTAATATGCCATGCTAAAATGCTTTATTTCATAACTAAATAACCGTCACTCCGATTTTAATAAATTATATATGTAAATGGGGTAGAAAAATGTCTAGTTTAACATGGTGCACTCATCTTGCATGTTTAACAACTCTAAAGTATTGTTTAGGGCAGAACAGTACCAAATCTAAAATATGCTATGGGGATTTACCGGAATTGTTGTTCGTTACTTCCGGCCTCATTTAAACTTGCCTAGATAGGTAGTTTCGCTGTGCTTCACCACTTGCCATGTTAATCAACATTTAATATTGTTGGGGTACATAAACGAGATCAAACTAAATAACTTGTTGTGGTGTTTCGTCAATATGCAACTCGTTGCATATTGATCTCCACTTAATTTGTAGAACTGCTTGTGCACTTTGCCATGCCATGCTTCATTAAACCGGACATGCCTCATACTCGTTTGTGCATCATGCCATGTTGATGTGTTGGTTGTTTACTATGTTGTGTGCTTCTTTTCCGGTGTTTGCTTCTTCGGGTTGGTTCCGATAACGTCGAGGTTGTGAGGATCCGTTCGTCTACGTCCGTTTGTCTTCTTCATGGACTCGTTCTTCTTCCTTGCGGGATCTCAGGCAAGATGATCATACCCTCGAAATCACTACTATCTTTGCTATGCTAGTTTGCTCGCTCTTTTGCTATGCCAATGCTACGATGCCTACCATTTGCTTGTCCGCCTCCCAAATTGCCATGTCAAACCTCTAACCCACCATGTCCTAGCAAACCGTTGATTGGCTATGTTACCGCTTTTCTCAGCCCCTCTTATCGCGTTGTTAGTTGCAGGTGAAGATTGAAGTTTGTTCCTTGTTGGAACATGGAGATGTTGTTCCTTGTTGGAACATGTTTACTTGTTGGGATATCACAATATATCTTATTTAATTAATGCATCTATATACTTGGTAAAGGGTGGAAGGCTCGGCCTTATGCCTGGTGTTTTGTTCCACTCTTGCCGCCCTAGTTTCCGTCATATCGGTGTTATGTTCCCGGATTTTGCGTTCCTTACGCGGTTGGGCTATTATGGGAACCCCTTGACAGTTCGCCTTAAGTAAAGCTCTTCCAGCAATGCCCAACGTTGGTTTTACCATTTGCCACCTAGCCTTTTCTTTTCCCTTGGGAGTCGCGCTCCTGAGGGTCATCATTATTTTACCCCCCGGGCCAGTGCTCCTCTGAGTGTTGGTCCAAACTAGAGTCCTGTGCAGCGCCCCCTCGGGGAAACTCGAGGTTTGGTTTTAGTTGTATGGAGCGCTCATCTGAGTGTGCCCTGAGAAAGAGATATGTGCAGCTCCTATCGGGATTTGTCGGCACATTCGGGCGGTGTTGCTGGTTTAGTTTTACCCTGTCGAAATGTCTTGTTGTACCGGGATACCGAGTCTGATCGGAACGTCTCGGGAGGAGGTCTATTCCTTCATTGACCGCGAGAGCTTGTCATGGGCTAAGTTGGGACACCCCTGCAGGGATTTGAACTTTCGAAAGCCGTGCCCGCGGTTATGGGCAGATGGGAATTTGTTAACGTCCGGTTGTAGAAAACCCGAAGTTGACCTTATTAAAATACATCAACCGTGTGTGTAACCGTGATGGTCTCTTTCCGGCGGGGTCCGGGAAGTGAACATGGTTGTTGGAGTTATGCCTGACGTAGGTTGCTATAGGATCACTTCTTGATCATACTTTTATCGACCGTGCTTTGCCTTCTCTTCTCGCTCTCATTTGCGTATGTTAGCCACCATATATGCTAGTCGCTTGCTGCAGCTCCACCTCATACCTTTACCTTACCCATAAGCTTAAATAGTCTTGATCTGCGGGGTGCGAGATTGCTGAGTCCTCGTGGCTCACAGATACTTCCAAAACCAGTTTGCAGGTGCCTATGTTACCGAACAGGTGACGCAACCAAGCTCAAGGAGGAGCTCGATGAAGATCTTGCCCTTTGTGTTGTTTCGTTCTAGTTGATCAGTAGTGGAGCCCAGTTGGGGTCGATCGGGGACCTTTGTCGCATTTGGGGTTCTTCTTTTATTTTGGTTCCGTAGTCGGACCTTGATTGTATCTGGATGATGTAATGCTTTATTCATGTAATTGTGTGAAGTGGCGATTGTAAGCCAACTATGTATCTCTTTCCCTTATGTATTACATGGGTTGTGTGAAGATTACCTCACTTGCGACATTGCTTTCAATGCGGTTATGCCTCTAAGTCGTGCTTCGACACGTGGGAGATATAGCCGCATCGAGGGCGTTACACGTGAGGACCGGCCAAGACATGGGCAGAGCGCGCTCTGGAGCTCCGGCGACGGCTCATCAGAGAGATATCTTGCTAGAGGAAGCGCAGCTCATCGAAAAGATGTCTGGGAGCTTGAGAAGCATCAGAGGAAGCTACGTGACCAAGAAGAACACCGGAGGGAGCTCATCGGCGACGAATCTGACACGACGGCCGGTGGACAGAGATGAAAGGAATGATGGCTGATGCGGCTACGTAGGACCTCCCTCGTCAATTTTTTTTGACGGAGATGATAGATCTCACGACGGAGGAACTCCTAGACATGATGGTTCGTCGCAGGAAGGCTGGTGGCCATGGTGTTATGCGGTGGTGCTCTGCTTGTGCGTTGGACGGCGGCTGCCGCGGCACAGGTGCGTGGCCCTGTCACGCCTTGGCCGCCACGCACTGGCCAAGCCCCCGTCAAGCCCCCGCCATGCCCCCGTCAAGCCCCCGCCATGCCCCCGGCAAGCCCCCAGCCATGCCCCCGCCCTGCTCTGGCCATGCCCCCGCCATGCCGCCGGCTGCTTCTTCGGTCCGCTCGGTCGGCCCGAGCTTTAACCGGACCGGACCGGCCGATTTTGGGTCTTGTTTTGAGGGACCGGACCGGCCGATTTTTTTGTCGGGCCAGGACCGAGCCAGCCCGGACCGAGCGGGCCACGAGCCGGTCCAAAAGACCGCTCGTGTCGTCCACCCTGAGACGCGATCAAGGACATCAAGGAGCAACTCCAGGAGGTGGCTGCTAGGCGTGACAGGAACAAGGTAGTTGTTCCTAATCCGACGGAACCAATTGCTATCGATCCTTCTCTTCGAGCTTTGTACGCAGAAGCGACAGAGCTAGTTGGCATATATGGGAAGAGGGACCAGGAGCTCATGAGGTTGCTCTCCATGGAGGGTGATGATGCCTCTAACAAGAGACTGAAGAAGGTCTCCATTGTTGGATTTGGAGGGTTGGGCAAGACCACTCTTGCTAGAGCAGTATACGACAAGATTAAAGGTGATTTCGATTGTCAGGCATTTGTTCCGGTCGGTCAGAACTCTGACATGAAGAAGGTTTTAAGGGATATCCTCATTGATCTCGGCAACCCTCACTTAGATCTTGCGATGCTGGATGCCAATCAACTTATTAAAAAGCTTCATGAATTCCTAGAGAACAAAAGGTATGCATCAGTTTAGAAAAAAAGTACGCTATTATGAGATGTTTGTTTCCTATGCTAGTTGTACAAGTAATGCTGTACTAGGGTATAAATATATTGTACGTCACACGCGGAAGGGTGCAGAATATTTGTTTTTCATTAACATCACCTTTACCGACATATGCAGTTCGCCCTAAACTGTAGACCTTATAGGTGCTAAATTTCAGGCATGTATAAGTACGTAGATGTTTGATTCTTCCCTCCTTTATCAATATAATTAGCAAGTACTTCTTGTTGCATTTGTATGGCTGAACTTATTGCATTGATCCAAGAAATTAAGCTGAACATTTTACATTTCACCAAAGTGAATGTGATGACAATTGTAACAAATAATAAACCAAAAGGTAAGTAAGGAAAGAGGAAGGTAGATATTACCAAAATTTACATCAAGCTTATTTATATCTTTTTCCTTACCTATCCAGTTTTAAAACACATATTTTAAAGGGTGGCAACGTGCGCCAAAGGCTACCATTGAAAATTCCTAAAATATTGTACATTTGATTGATGACCAAACAAGAAGATAAATTATCTCTTCATTAGCACATTATATTTCCATGCATGTCCTTTTCTAGAAACTTACTATGAACATAATATAGACGAATGGATAATGCCACACAATTTGAGTCTCCAAGAGGTATATTAGCTGCCATATATTAAATTGGTGGGCCAATCTGTACCAGGGTCTTTTTGATATATCTACCTGACCATTTGAACTTCTATAGTTAATTGTATTCTGCATATGATCAATGATCCAAAAACTTGCTATTTGTGATTTACTCATTGAGTCTTAAATATTTATTCATTTTGTTCATCATATGATTGGAGGCCCATAATGGATGCTTCATCATAGTAAGATTATCGAGTTCAAGACGCATGCTTCTTACTTGTTTGTTTCTGAATATACGCCCTTATAGATGTATAGTTCCATCCATAGATTCATATGACCCTCGGCTTTCTGATGTGTACACGCTGAACTAATGTATGTATCTTGTCATAATTGATGATATATGAGATGAAAAATTATGGGAAGGCATCAATTTTGCTTTCTCCAGCAGGAATAATCTAGGCAGTCGGCTAATCACCACAACCCGCATTATCAGTGTCTCCAATTCATGTTGCTCGTCAGCCAATGATTCAATTTATAAAATGAAACCGCTTTCTACCGATGACTCCACAAAGCTCTTCTACAAAAGAATATTTCCCAATGATAGTGGATGTCCAAATGAATTTGAACAAGTGTCTGAAGATATATTGAAGAAATGTGGTGGGGTACCACTAGCCATCACTACTATTGCTAGTGTTTTGGCTAGTGGCCAGCAGGTGAAACCAAAGTGTGAGTGGGATATTCTGCTCCAGTCCCTTGGCTCTGGACTAACAGAAGATAACAGTTTAGAGGAGATGGGTAGAATACTATCTTTTAGCTATTATAATCTACCGTCTCATCTGAAAACATGTCTACTGTACCTATATGTATATCCAGAAGATAGCGAGATTTTTAGAGATAGACTGATATGGAAGTGGGTGGCCGAAGGATTTGTCCACCATGGAAATCAAGAGACTAGCCTGTTTTTGCTCGGATTAAATTACTTCAACCAGCTCATTAATAGAAGTATGATCCAGCCAATATATGATGGTATAGGCCAGGTATATGCTTGTCGTGTACATGATATGGTTCTGGACCTTATCTGCAACTTGTCACATGAAGCAAAGTTTGTTAATGTATTGGATGGCACTGGAAATAGCGTGTCCTCAGAAAGTAATGTTCACCGTTTGTCCCTTCAGAATAAAAATGAAGATTGTCAAGCCAAACCTCTCACAAATATCATGAGTATGTCACGAGTGAGGTCCATTACTATCTTTCCACTTGCTGTTAGCATCATGCCAGCTCTGTCAAGGTTTGAAGTTTTGCGTGTACTTGATCTATCAGACTGCAATCTGGGAAAAAGTAGCAACCTGCAGCTTAACCTCAAGGGTGTTGGACATTTGATTCACCTAAGGTACCTTGGTCTAGAAAGTACTAAAATCAGTGAACTACCGGCTGAGATAGGAAACCTGCAATTTCTGGAGGTGTTGGATCTTGGAAACAATGATCAGCTAGATGAATTACCGTCCACTCTTTGTAATTTGAGAAGATTAATCTGCCTACGTGTTTATCCCGGTGTGGTGGTTCCAGTTGGTGTGTTGCAGAATCTGACATCCATAGAAGTGTTGAGGGGCATCTTGGTCTCTCTGAACATTATTGCACAAGAGCTTGGCAACCTGGCAAGGCTGAGGCAGCTTGAGATTTACTTCAAGGATGGTAGTTTGGATTTGTATGAAGGTTTCGTGAAGTCTCTGTGCAACCTACATCACATCGAAATTCTATCTATTGATTGCAATTCCGAAGAAACGTCTTTTGAACTGTTGGGTCTCTTGGGAGAACGCTGGGTGCCTCCTGTACATCTCCATGAATTTGAGTCTGGGTTGCCTAGCGAACTCTCTGCACTGCGAGGGTGGATAAAGAAAGACCCCTCGCATCTCTCGAACCTCTCCGAGTTAATCCTCTGGTCAGTGAAGGAAGTGCAGCAGGAGGACGTGGAGATCATTGGGGGGGGTGCTGTTCCTTCGGCGTCTCTGGATAAAAAGCACCCAACAAATACAACGGCTGCTAGTCATCCGTGCACATGGGTTCCGCTGTATGGTTGACTTTGACTTGCATTGTGGATCAGCAACGCAGATCAGGTTTGAACCAGGAGCGTTGCCGAGGGCGGAAGCAGTTGACTTCAGCCTGGGCGTGCGGGTGGCGAAAGAGGATGGCAATAGTGATTTCGACTTGGGCCTGCAGGGGAACCTGCTCTCCCTTTGGCGGAGGGTCTGGGTTTGTATATATTGTGGTGGAGCGAGGGTTGGGGATGCCAAGGAAGCGGAGGCTGCGGTGAGGCACGCACTCGAAGCCCATCCCAATCATCCCTTTATTAGAATTGACATGTACCCGCGTATAGCAAAAGGTACTCATGCTGCACCTAACTACTTACTTGTATACGTATGAGTGTGTTTTCTCATGTCCGCCTAACCTTATTGCTTTCTGTATGCACGGCTTTGATCTCTAAACCTTCCCAGATGCCGATGATGACGATTTGGTGTGTGGTAGTGATGAAGACAACTGATTTCTGATGCAGAGCGACTCACATTGCATCAGGTTCAGGTGTGCTTGTATTTGCTTATCTTATCCCCCCCCCCCCCCCCCTCCTCTTTTGTTTTCCAATCTCTAGAGTTCCGCTTATTGTTCCATTGATCAACTATGCTTCACTGTGAGATCTGCTACTTAAGAAAATATTTACTAGTTCTACCGACATCGTTCGATTACATACAAATCAAACGGGTGCTTCCAAGTTCCAATAAATAAAGTACTTTTGAAAAGAGTTTTCGCAAACAAATCCTTTATGCCAATAAGAATTGGAACATAAATGTACCAGGACAGGAGAAAGTATGTATGTAGATACACCTAATTATCATTTTTTCCACCACCTTACTTTTTCCATCTCTAGAGCTCACCCTGTCGTTGCATTGATCGCGCTTCACTAGTGACTATTGAAATTAGAAACTGGTGAAGGTGTTTTACAAAAGTTTCTTAGGCATAAGTATCTGAGAAAATTTCACCTGCTCAGTATCATTTTTTACATGGGCTGATGAAAGAACTAGATTTTCAGAAGATTTATGGATAGAGGATGCTGTTTTAGGTGCCAAGCTAGTACTCCATGTTATACGATTTATCTTTGTGTGAGCATATCTCTGTAGCTAGAGTGCTAGGCACTAATGCCAGTGCTCTAAAATTTACAAGGAATATATATATGCTGATACTGCTGGGCTGTGGCATCAATTATTTGCTGATTCTGAAAGTTTTTGTGTGAGAAATAAGCAAGATTCATAGTACATGGATTTTAGAGACGAACGGGTTATTTTCTGTGCATTCTATGTATATAGCTTTGAAAGCTCAGCAGATGAAATGACCTTGTAGAAAATTTTGGTATGTAAAAGTTCTACTGAAGATCAAAGTATTTCTGCGCTTAACATTCAGAAATAGTATCTTAAGTTCTTAACAAGAGATAATCTGAATCATCTATAGTGGTAGTTTGGTACAGGAAAATTGACTATCTTTTTTTGCAGTAGAGAAGAGTAAGGGGATCATATGTTTTTTACGTGTTTCGTTGCTCGTTATATTTGGAACACTGCATGGTGTGCTTTTTGTTTCATACAGTTCTTGTTAGCATGGAGGGACACCTGTGATCGGGTAATGAGTTTCACGGGTAAAGATAGGAATCTGGTTTCTGCTGGGGTAGCGGCAGTTATTTGGTCTATTTGGGAAAGAAACAAAGGAATGATGCATGCTTCAGAAGTATTTTCACCATGGATCCCAGCGGTTTAGTTGGTAAAGTTTTATAGTTGATGTTTAATTGATCTAGCTGAGAAGAAAGTGTTACTATGGTTAAAATTCAGAAATACTAGCATCTTAAGCAGAGGCAGTCTGAATCTTATAGGTAGTGTGGTACAGAGAAATTGTCTTTCTTGCTGTAGAAAAGACTCGGTGCACAATATCTCCTTTTAATTGTCCAGTTGCTCGTTATAGTGTTTGGAATAATGTGCAGTGTGCCTTTTGTTTTGGTACAGTTCCTGTTAGTATGGAGGGACTTTGTGATTGAATGATAAATTTCTGGTAGTGTATCGACAGTTATTTGTTTTTTTTTAAAAAGCGAGGATAATTGCTTGCTTCAGAAATATTTTCACTATGGATCCCAGCTATGTAGTTAGTAAGGTTGCATACTGGATGTTTTGTCTAGCTACAGAGAATTGACTTTCCCTCAAACAAAAAACAGAGAATTGACTTGTGCAATCTGCAGGTAGCAGTAGCAGGGACGCGCAGGTTACTGCTGGTGTCATTGGAGAGATGTTCCGGAAACGTCGGGGCGGTGCCGATTTATGCGAAGAATTGAAGATTGAAAAGTTTCGAGCTACGCTGGAAGTTAATTGTGTGATGAGCTTATTTTAAATGACAGTAGCTTGCAGAAATTGGGATTGTTTGGTTTTTGTAACAGACTAAGTAAAGGTGTTGGAGTGAGTTGATCTCTTGCAAGGATAGCTTGCTTTGATTTGGCTGAAAGCCATCGTTGTTGCTCTGTTTTGCATGTTGTTACATTACATGGGAGGACCAGTCCATGTCATGCTGGTGTTTGTTTTTCTTCACACATATTTACTAAGTTGCATACTGGACGTGTATTATCATATTTGTAATGACTGAAATTCAGGGCTTCATTGTGGGATTTGTTACTTGAGAAAATAGTTACTAAGTAGTTCTACCAACGTGTCTCTCTATGTTACATACAAAATGAAAAGGGTGCTTCCAGCTAATGGAAATACAGTAACTCTGATTACTCGCTACTTTATACCCGGTATATAAAAAAGACTGAACTTGTCCGTCTTGGCCGAGACTTCATCCGTGCACTAAACTGCCTCTCTTTCTTCACCCAAAGGACAAGCCGTCGTTCGCCGTTGCTATGGACCTCGCCGCCTCCAAATAGGTGACTGCAGGCGCCGCCCTCAGCATCGTGGTGTCAGGTGAGTCCGAGGCACAACCTGACTCTCGCTGTTGTCATCTGTCTCCTTCCATTACTTTCCTGTCAGTGGTGGTGTCTCAAGCACTGCACGGAAGGTGTTTGACAAAATGACCAAGTAAGATAAGAATGGCCCTCGCTGTTGCCATCCGTCTCCTTCCATCAACCCTACTGTACATTTCAGTGGTGACGGCTCAGTCACTGCACGGAAGGTGTTTGACGAAATGACAAGGTAAGATAAGAATCGCTTTCACAGTACTACTAAGTACTACTATCTGTGTTTTCCTTTCTCTCTGTAATGTACCAACGTGAGTCTAACATTTCAAATGTGGTCTGTGACAGCACCGAGTCAGCTCCATCTGCATGGCGTGCAGATTGTGCTGTGCCGATTTGCTGGAGAACGACACCTCGGCCTGCTACAAGAAACAGAAGCTGCTTCCTGGAAGCACTCGGGTTACTTGACGAAATGCACAGCAGAGAGAAGAAACCGCGGTCGATCACAACGACGCCATCTGCGTAACATATCGTAACAACTTGCTTGCCTTCACTTTCTTCATATATTTCTGTCTGTATATTTCTGTCAATAGATTCATGTGGTGTGGGGATGCATGTTTTGTAGCATGTCTAGATAAAGTTACCACCATGACATATATTTTACCACTAACTCTCATGTTTTGGATTCTTTTACCCAAAGGGGATTCGATGTACATCTGGGCGTTGGAAAGTTGATTATTCATGTCCATTGACATTGTTCCTTTTCATCAGTCACGCCATATCTTGACCTTGTTCAGCTTTTTCATATGTTCCATAAGTTGCAAAATTACCCAACCTTGTCGGCAACAACTCCCGAAATGACCTCCAACATACATTCGTCTGGCAGCCTCTCTGTCTTTACTGGGTCTTGAAGCTTAAACTTTCCAATTAGATGAATCAAACAGGGTAGTCCAATAGTTTTCACTGTGAGCGCGTTTACCCTTGTCTTGTTTACATCAAAGTGTCTATAACAACTTTAGTTTTGCAATTTCCTTAGGAATCATTGTGATATTGGGCCCAAGGTTTATCTCAGATTTCATAGCTTGCATATCTCTTTAAGATGCCAATCTTTCACATCAATGCACCCTTCCAGGTCCAACACCCGTGTAAGTTTGTATTTGTTGAAGTTGGAAATAGCGTCACCTGTATTCCCCATGACCGTCAGAGACTGGAGACGAGATAAATATATGTCAGGCACCGTTTCGGAATTTGCACTGTTGCTACCATGGATAAAGAAGTGATGAACTTTTTTGTGCTGAGCACCAGAGGGCATGATGAATTTCTTAGACATGGATTTGTGCAATATGAACATGTGCATGATACCAATGAGCTTTGCACGTCTTCCCTGTGCCATTGCTGATTGGAGAAACAGGCAGAATGATACTCCGGCTCATAAATGTCTTGAAGTTATCATCAGCTACAGTTTGGTGCCTGCCTTGATGATGGTGTGCATTTCCTTCAGCCAACCATCGCCTGATTATGACATTCTTCCTGAAGGGATGATCGATTGGGAATATACCTAGATACAGCAAGCAAGACCTGCCAGACCGGTGTAATTTCCCCTAAGCACACCTCGAAGCATTGCAAAGTTAGGCTTGTCGTCCTTGTGTACCAGATATGTACCTTGGTCATTGGACAATTTGTTGCAGAATTTCCCCATTGGTACATTTTCACAACTTAATTGGCAGGCCACACTATACAGAGCAAGCAGAAGACTGCCACATTTCTTCAGGAGTTTTGCCGCACCCAACCTGACTCCGGTGTACATCTTCCCAAGAGAGCTACTTTTCGAGAATCTTCTTCTCCAAGACATCTCATGTTGTACACATGACCTAAGGTACATCTATCATCTTCCTCATGTTAAAAGAAGAACAAAACTTCAATGTTTAGATATTGGTCTCTTTTTTGGCGTGTTGTTGAAGATGCTCTTAGAGGATTCATTACATTGCATCGGACTACCAAAAGATCATACTATTTCATTGTAGTTTAGCGTCCGGCAACCAAAACAGACACTAGTTCAACACCGAAAAAGACAATTCTACTACTAGTTATATATACACGAAACTAAGGACAAGATAGAATTCACATGCATGGTGTGTTGCCCTTCCCATTGTCGTCTCTGCAACTACTGCAGTACATGGCGAAGACCACATAGGGGTTGTTCGGGCATCAGAGAAGGACGGGGTGTAGCGCAGCCCAACGAGATGTCTGGCGTGCTTTGGCCGTGGACGCCTCTTTCTCAGTCGTCGGCCGCCTGGGCACCTCAATTCCCTCTGGCAATGCTTTCACGTTCTTACGATGGCAGCGATGGGCGTCTGTCTCGACGGAGGTTATCTGGCACAGGACTTCCAGCGGACGACCTGGTCGTCATTGAAGAAGGACGACAAACAGACAATTAGAGTGGAGCCGCACAGGTTAGTTCGCTCTCCGGGTCTTCTCCCGAGCACGCCGAGCTGCCCGTGCCTCAGACTTAGGAGCCGCCGCTGGCTCGGATGGCGTGGCACGAGCAGCTATGGGTTACTGAGAGTGTGTGCCGATGGTGACACGTCGAAGCTACACGATCGACATTGGTCCACAAGGGACAGTACAGAGTGCCTCCACCCGTAGCTGCCTCTGCGGCTGCATTCACCCTGGCAAGCGGCCAAGGGGGGAGGGGGGTGCGGCGCGAAGCTCGAAGAGCCGCCCTTGTCCACCACGAGTGGCGGAGGGCGAGGTCCTCATTGCATGACATCGAGCTCGAATCCTCAGCTGCGAGCGCATACCAATCAGTTGGGTTGGCCTCGCTTGCTGAGCAGGCCATACTAGAGCGGAGGGCGACAAGGAGGGGAGGGGAAGGGAGCGGAGTGGAGTGGTCGAGAGTGAGGACTAGGATGTGGTATATGTGTGGTTCTTACTTGGCAGTCGTGTCTAGACCGCCTCATATTCACCCCAGATATGGCTAGGTTTGAAGGCTGCTGGACTTCCCTAACGTTTGGATTGGCTATGACGGGCATGTTAGGTGGCTACTTTTGGTCAGGGTTGTTCGCTCGAACATTTGAGGAGGATTTGAGGGGTCTGGTTGTAAGTGCTCTTTCTGTAGTAGAATATAAGTATATTTTTGTTATTTTGCTCTATGAAGTTACCTCGGCATCCATGCGAAAAATATATTCGAGGAGGTGGGACTAGTTAAGAGTCATTTCATTTTTCAACTACAAAAGGCAGGTACTAAAAGAATATAACTGGTTGGTGATGATTCCCTCTGAACGAAATTGCTTGGTGAAGGGACTACTTAAAGATCCGTTTCAAAATTTGGATTTTATTGGCCACTAATTTTACTAATGCGGGTTTAATCGCATTTATCAGTTAATGATGCTAGTAAGGGCATCTCCAATAGCTATAAGATGGATGTCGGTAAATTTGCCATATAAACATCTTTTGAGGTGTCAATTAATAAATAAAGAGAGAGTGAGTTTGTATGGACATGAACCAACAACTTGTGCACAAGGTCCAAGACAAAGAAAGAGTGCAAGCTTCCATATTCTCTCACCTCCTATTTGTTAATCTTACAGACAACCATTGGAGTACTTGTATGATACGTACATTGTTGGTTGATGACATGGTTATATTTACCAACAAATTAACTCATAAGTTGTTTGAGATGCGCTAACAAGTTGTTGATGGCATGAATGTATTTACCACTGTTCATTAGCTTTATAAGTCGCGCACGCGCAATTTGACAAGGAAAATATATCTTTAAATTTGTCTTCAGACGAAGTTTCTAACCATATATTTTTCGGCATATTATACATATTTTGTTAGTCCAATCAAAGATCTGAACCCCCGATTTCATAAACCCAACCAGTTTGGAACCGGTAATAATTGAGTTCCTCCAACCAGTTTGAGATTGGGGCGCGTTTCTTTGGGTCTCGGGTGCCGATGCATCCGAGCTGAGAAAAATAATTTAGAAATTGCAAAAAAAGTGAAAAAAATCATGATTTCCTTAGAACAGACATGATATTGCGTTACACTCATGTGAAAAGATTCACGAATGAATGACTTTCATGTACTCTGGGCGAAAGAAACCAAAATGGACACTATATAAAAGTTACTATTTACGCTTTTATACTCACAAATTTCTCTTTTGCCCTGAAGTCATTCTTTCGCGAAACTTTCTATACGAATATAACACTATATCAAGTATATTTTCAAAATTTTCTACAATTTTGTGATCTTTTTTGCAATTTCTAAATTATTTTTTCAGTAATGTGTTTGCCAGTTCTTAGAATATCGCTCGTAACATAAATTTTTGTAACCCGATCATCCTTCGTTCACCCCGTTTTATGTATGTTTCCCCTACGTCTACTAGTTTAGAATTTTTTTGCTCCCACCTCTGGTGTTTTCCACCCGTTTTGATAACCGGCTCAACAGCCCCATAAAATCTTGTTTTTTTGCAAGCAATCACATTAATAATAACATGCCAGGTAAATAACTGACTAACCTATTAGAAGATTTATGCCCTCATTGCAACGCATGGGCAATTATCTAGTGTGACAATAAAAAAGGAGAGAATATAAAGTCACAAAAACGTAGTAAGAAGTACCACAAACAAGGGAGAGGAGAAAATAATTTAAGGACAAACTACTAGTTGGCACTTTGTACACTATAAAATTATCCATTTAGTTGCACCTAAAGTAGATAGTCTTGTACAATCTAGAAAATTTGTCAAGGTATATCCTAGATTCATACACTATTTTTTTATCAGTTTCCAGATATTGATAATGGTAATATATTAATATCGAAATGATACTCGGTACATTCATCATCCAAATGACACATATAGAGAGTTAGCAAGACATCAAGGATGCATATGCTATATAAATGCAAAAAATCTGACATGACTAAAAGGGCTTTGTAACGATAATATTGGATAGGAAAAAAATATGTATCTAAATAAACATTGGCATGTACTATCTTTTATATCAAAATAATTTATCAATAATTTTTTTCAATTTAACCACAAGATGATTTACGACTAAATAAAGAAGTTCAATATAAAATAGGTGATAATTCAATGCACCAAACATATTGACCATATTTGAGCATAATATTTCAAAAGGATGTTTTATCTGCTTTTTACGTTGCTCTTCCTTATGAGTTTTGTTATGATTTTTATTTGAAAATAGACCCACAAAATTTAGTAAAGTATCAAAGGGGAGCAATTAAGCAAGGGCAAGGGGCAGTGTTGGGTTTAATATCAAAACTGGTAAAATATTAACAGGTTTAGGCATTAGTAATAATTACATTATGTCTTCATATCTGTCTGCATATCTTACCATCTGAAGAAAATATGCTTAGATGTATGGGGACAGCTTATATTTCCTTTGAACAAACGGCTATCTCCGTCTTCACTTCAGCTGCAACGATAGAAATGTCACCATGAGCCGAGTATCATCACGATAAACTAGAATAAAATGAATAAAAATAGCACTTGACAGAATTTCAGGGAAATAGATTTGTGGAATTACCAAAACACGTGTATTTTTTACTTTCCTCATCATGTAAAAACCCAGCATACTCTTAAATTCCATCAATTTTATGAAGCTGCACTATCAGGGGAGGCGCGTGACAATGCCCTTGGGTAGGAAATCTTTTCCAACAAGGCACTCCAGCACTAAAGATTTGTCGGCACCCTGCCATATAATCAGAAGTTTCAAATGTTAGGACAAATACTAGGTACTCAAAAAACAGACAGAATTGTGTGGTTCTTTTAGGCAATCAGACCGTCACACTATCCTAATATCTCTACGGGGAACTAAACTAAACTAACAGATTCAAACAAACCATTAACAGCCAGCATAGCATCCCATGCCTCTAGTTTATCCTAAATACCAGATCCAGATGCAACAATAGATCTCTAGGACCTCTAGGCACGAGATTTAGATGCAACGACAATTCCCCTAGGCGAGATCCAAGCATATAACTGTGCGTCTCTGGAACTAAACTCTATTGGTTCTCAGTCAGGATCACATGATGACGACGATGAACGCACACACGCGAGAGAGTCACACGTGAACACACAGGAACGAGAGTATTTTTGCGACGCACTGATTCAGCGTCTTTTCTGTTTCTTTCCTTTATTCGTTTGGAAATAGACTAAGAGCATCTCTAGCAGACCCGTATAATGCCTCGACCCGTAAAATAACCACCAAAATACGGGTCCGCACAGAAAATGTTGCCCGATCAGACCCCGCAAACGCGTCGGAGCCGTAAATTTTTTTGCAGGGCGCGACATAATTCCCACCCCAACCAGCGAAAATGCGGGTTCTCTACCTCGCCCCATCGGTGCCCTGTATATAGCGGTTAGCGGGGGGGGGGGGCATTTCAGCCCGCGCTTTTCCCCACCCATTGCCGCCCCTCTCCCTGATACGTCTCCAACATATCTATAATTTTTGATTGTTCCATGCTATTATTTTACCCCTTTTGGATGTTTATGGGCTTTATTTTACACATTTATATTATTTTTGGGACTAACCTATTAACCGGAGGCCCAGCCCATATTACTGTTTTATTGCCTGTTTCAGTATTTCGAAGAAAAGGAATATCAAACGGAGTCCAAACGGAATGAAACCTTTGGCAGCGTGATTTTTGGGAAGAATATGATCCGGGAGACTTGGAGTTCACGTCAGAAGATCCTCGAGGTGGCCAAGAGGGTGGAGGCCCCCCCCCTACTGGGCGTGCCCCCTACCTCCTGGGCCCCTCGAGGCTCCCCCGACCGACTTCTTTCGCCTATATAGTCCCACGTACCCTAAAAACATCCACGGAGAAGATAGATTGGGAGTTCCGCCGCCGCAAGCCTCTGTAGCCACCAAAAACCTCTCGGGAGCCCGTTCCGGCACCCTGCCGAAGGGGGAACCCATCACCGGTGGCCATCTTCATCATCCCGGCGCTCTTCATGACGAGGAGGGAGTAGTTCACCCTCGGGGCTGAGGGTATGTACCAGTAGCTATGTGTTTGATCTCTCTCTCTCTCTCTCTCACTCTCACTCTCTCTCGTGTTCTCGACTTCACACGATCTTGATGTATCGCGAGCTTTGCTATTATAGTTGGATCTTATGATGTTTCTCCCCCTCTACTCTCTTGTGATGAATTGAGTTTCCCTCTTGAAGTTATCTTATCGGATTGAGTCTTTAAGGATTTGAGAACACTTTATGTATGTCTTGCCGTGTTTATCTGTGGTGACAATGGGATATCACGTGCCACTTGATGTATGTTTTGGTGACCAACTTGCGGGTTTCGCCCATGAACCTATGCATAGGGGTTGGCACACGTTTTCTTAACTCTCCGGTAGAAACTTTGGGGCACTCTTTGAAGTACTTTGTGTTGGTTGGATGAATCTGAGATTGTGTGATGCATATCGTATAATCATGCCCACGGATACTTGAGGTGACAGTGGAGTATCTAGGTGACATTAGGGTTTTGGTTGATTTGTGTCTTAAGGTGTTATTCTAGTATGAACTCTATGATAGATTGAGCGGAAAGAATAGCTTCATGTTATTTTACTACGAACTCTTGAATAGATAGAACAGAAAGAATAACTTTGAGGTGGTTTCATACCCTACCATAATCTCTTCGTTTGTTCTCCGCTATTAGTGGCTTTGGAGTGACTCTTTGTTGCATGTTGAGGGATTGTTATATGATCTATCTATGTTATTATTGTTGAGAGAACTTGCAGTAGTGAAAGCATGAACCCTAGGCCTTGTTTCCTATCATTGCAATACCGTTTACGCTCACTTTTATTATTAGTTACCTTGCTGTTTTTATATTTTCAGATTACAAATACTCATATCTACCATCCATATTGCACTTGTATCATCATCTCTTCGCCGAACTAGTGCACCTATACAATTTGCCATTGTATCGAGTGTGTTGGGGACACAAGAGACTCTTTGTTATTTGGTTGCAGGGTTGCTTGAGAGAGACCATTTTCATCCTACGCCTCCCATGGATTGATAAACCTTAGGTCATCCACTTGAGTGAAATTTGCTACTCTCCTACAAACCTGTGCACTTGCAGGCCCAACAACGTCTACAAGAAGAAGGTTGTGTAGTAGACATCAAGCTCTTTTCTGGCGCCGTTGCCGGGGAGGTGAGTGCTTGAAGGTATATCTTTAGATCTTGCAATCGAATCTTTTTGTTTCTTGTTTTATCACTAGTTTAGTTTATAAAAGAAAACTACAAAAAAATGGAATTGAGTTTGTCTCGTACGCTTCATCTTTTTAATATCTTTCGTAAGTATGATGAAAAGGAAAATTGTGCTCAAGTGCTAGAAGAAGAATTACATAGAATGCTTGGCATAAAATATGTGAATGATGAGCATGATTGCAATGTTGTTAGTATGAATTCTATGAATATCCATGATGCTAATGATATGCAAAGCCACAAGCTTGGGGATGCTATGTTTGATGAAGATGATGTTTTTTGTCCCCCCAAGTTTTGATGAGCAAATTTACTATGATGAAAGCATGCCCCCTATCTATGATGATTATTGTGATGACATCTATGCTATACAGAAAAATGATAACCATGAAACTTGTCATCTTGATCTTAATTTTCAATCACATGATAGTTGCTTTGTTGAGTTTGCTCCCACTATTATACATGAGAAGAATTTTGCTTATGTGAAGAGTAGTAAATTTTCTATGCAAGTAGATCATGAAAAGAATGTTTTAGGTACTGGTTATATTGTTGAATTCATTCATGATGCTACTAAACATTATTATGAGGGAGGAATCTATCCTTGTAGGAATTGCAATAATGTCAAGTTTCCTCTCTATGTGCTGAAAATTTTGAAGTTATGCTTGTTTTGCCTTCCTATGCTAGTTGATTATTGTTCCCATAAGTTGTTTGCTCACAAAATCCCTATGCATAGGAAGTGGCTTAAATGTGCTAGTCAGAAGCTTCATGATGCTCCCGTTATGTTTCAATTTCTATCTTTTATGTGAGCATCATTTTCATCATCATGCCTAGCTAGGGGCGTTAAACGATAGCGCTTGTTGGGAGGCAACCCAATTTTATTTTAGTTTCTTGCTTTTTGGTTCTGTTTAGTAATAAATAATCCATCTAGTTTTTGTTTAGATGTGGTTTTGTGTTTTAATTCGTGTTTGTGCCAAGTAAAACCTTTCGGAAGACTTGGGTGAAGTCTTTATGATCATGCTGTAAAAAACAGAAACTTTAGCGCTCACGAGATTAGCTTCCACTTTTTACTGGAGAGTGCTATTTAGTTGATTCTTTTTGCAGATGATTACTAGACAAATTCCTCAGGTCCACCAATTTATTTAAATTTTTGGAGTTACAGAAGTTTGCGTTAGTTACAGATTACTACAGACTGTTCTGTTTTTGACAGAATCTGTTTTTCGTGTGTTGTTTGCTTATTTTGATGCATCTATGGCTAGTAAAATAGTTTATAAACCATAGAGAAGTTGTAATACAGTAGGTTTAACACCAATATAAATAAAGAATTAGTTCATTACAGTACCTAATGTGGTGGTTTTGCTTTCTTTCGCTAACGGAGCTTACGAGTTTTCTGTTGAGTTTTGTGTTGTGAAGTTTTCAAGTTTTGGGTAAAGATTCAATGGACTATGGAATAAGGAGTGGCAAGAGCCTAAGCTTGGGGATGCCCAAGGCACCCCAAGGTAATATTCAAGGACAACCAAGATCCTAAGCATGGGGATGCCCCGGTAGGCATCCCACCTTTCTTCTTCGACAACTATCGGTTAGTATCGGTTGAGCCTAAGTTTTTGCTTCTTCACATGCGTCGTGCTATCCTTGCAATGTCATTTTGTTTTGCTTTGCTTGCTGATTGAATAAAATACCAAGATCTGCAATTCTTAAATGTTAGAGAGTCTTCGGATAGTTGCACAATTACTCGACTACTCATTGATCTTCACTTATATCTTTCGGAGTAGTTTGTCTTTTGCTCTAGTGCTTCACTTATATCTTTTAGAGCACGGTGGTGGTTATATTTTGAAGAAATTGTTGATCTCTCATGCTTCACTTATATTATTTTGAGAGTCTTTTAGAACAGCATGGTATTTGCTTTGGTTATAAATTTGGTCCTAGAATGATGAGCATCCAAGTTGGGTATAATAAAAAACTATCATAGAAAGTGAATTGGATGCTATGATCAATTTGATGCTTGATAATTGTTTTGAGATATGGAGGTAGTGATATTAGAGTCATGCTAGTTGGGTGATTATGAATTTAAAGAATACTTGTGTTGAAGTTTGTGATTCCCGTAGCATGCACGTATGGTGAACCACTTTGTGATGAAGTCGGAGCACGATTTATTTATTGATTGTCTTCCTTATGAGTGGCGGTCGGGGACGAGCGATGGTATTTTCCTACCAATCTATCCCCCTAGGAGCATGCGCGTAGTACTTTGTTTTTGATGACTTCTAGATTTTTGCAATAAGTATATGAGTTCTTTTGACTAATGTTGAGTCCATGGATTGTACGCACTCTCACCCTTCCACCATTGCTAGCCTCTCTTGTTCCGCGCAACTTTCGTCGGTACCATACACCTACCATATACCTTCCTGAAAACAGCCACCATACCTACCTATCATGGCATTTCCATAGCCATTCCGAGATATATTGCCATGCAACTTTCCACCGTTCCGTTCATATGACACGCATTACTTTTGTCATATTGCTCTTTGCATGATCATGTAGTTGACATTATATTTGTGGCAAGGCCACTTTCATAATTTTCATACATGTCGCTCTTGATTCATTGCATATCCCGGTACACCGCCGGAGGCATTCATATAGAGTCATATCTTGTTTTAGATTTGAGTTGTAACTCTTGAGTTGTAAATCCATAAAAGTGTGACGATCTTCATTATTAGAGCATTATCCTAGTGAGGAAAGGATGATGAAGACTATGATTCCCCCACAAGTCGGGATGAGACTTCGTACTTTAAAAGGAAAAAAAAAGAGGAAAAAAAAGAAGAGAAAGGCCAAAGAAAAAAAAAGAAAAAAAGAAAAAAAAGAAAAAAATAAAAATGAGAGAAAAAGAGAGAAGGGACAATGCTACTATCTCTTTTTCCACACTTGTGCTTCAAAGTAGCACCATGATCTTCATGATAGAGAGTCTCATATGTTATCACTTTCATATATTAGTGGGAATTTTTCATTATAGAACTCGGCTTGTATATTCCAATGATGGGCTTCCTCAAATTGCCCTAGGTCTTCGTGAGCAAGCGAGTTGGATGCACACCCACTTAGTTTCTTTTGTTGAGATTTCATATATTTATAGCTCTAGTGCATCCGTTGCATGGCAATCCCTACTCACTCACATTGATATCTATTAATGGGCATCTCCATAGCCCGTTGATATGCCTAGTTGATGTGAGACTATCTTCTTCCTTTTTGTCTTCCCCACAACTACCATTCTACTCCACATATAGTGCTATGTCCATGGTTCATGCTCATGTATTGCGTGAAAGTTGAAAGAGTCTGAGATTATTAAAGTATGAAACAATTGCTTGGCTTGTCATCGGGGTTGTGCATGATTAAATACTTTGTGTGATGAAGATAGAGCTTAGCCAGACTATATGATTTTGTAGGGATAACTTTCTTTGGCCATGTTATTTTGAGAAGACATGATTACTTTGATTAGTATGCTTGAAGTATTACTATTTTTATGTCAATATGAACTTTTATTTTGAATCATTTGGATCTGAACATTCATGCCACAATAAAAAAATTACATTGAGAATTATGCTAGGTAGCATTCCACATCAAAAATTCTGTTTTTATCATTTACCTACTCGAGGACGAGCAGGAATTAAGATTGGGGATGCTTGATACGTCTCCAACGTATCTATAATTTTGATTGTTCCATGCTATTATATTACCCCTTTTGGATGTTTATGGGCTTTATTTTACACATTTATATTATTTTTGGGACTAACCTATTAACCGGAGGCCCAGCCCATATTACTGTTTTATTGCCTGTTTCAGTATTTCGAAGAAAAGGAATATCAAACGGAATCCAAACGGAATGAAACCTTTGGCAGCGTGATTTTTGGGAAGAATATGATCCGGGAGACATGGAGTTCACGTCAGAAGATCCTCGAGGAGGCCAGGAGGGTGGAGGGCCCCCCTACTGGGCGCGCCCCCTACCTCCTGGGCCCCTCGAGGCTCCCCCGACCGACTTCTTTCGCCTAAATAGTCCCACATACCCTAAAAACATCCACGGAGAAGATAGATTGGGAGTTCCGCCGCCGCAAGCCTTTGTAGCCACCAAAAACCTCTCGGGAGCCCGTTCCAGCACCCTGCCGGAGGGGGAACCCATCACCGGTGGCCATCTTCATGATCCCGGCGCTCTCCATGACAAGGAGGGAGTAGTTCACCCTCGGGGCTGAGGGTATGTACCAGTAGCTATGTGTTTGATCTCTCTCTCTCTCTCTCGTGTTATCGACTTCACACGATCTTGATGTATCGCGAGATTTGCTATTATAGTTGGATCTTATGATGTTTCTCCCCCTCTACTCTCTTGTGATGAATTGAGTTTCCCTCTTGAAGTTATCTTATCGGACTGAGTCTTTATGGATTTGAGAACACTTGATGTATGTCTTGTCGTGTTTATCTGTGGTGACAATGGGATATCACGTGCCACTTGATGTATGTTTTGGTGACCAACTTGCGGGTTCCGCCCATGAACCTATGCATAGGGGTTGGCACACGTTTTCTTAACTCTCCGGTAGAAACTTTGGGGCACTCTTTGAAGTACTTTGTGTTGGTTGGATGAATCTGAGATTGTGTGATGCATATCGTATAGTCATGCCCACGGATACTTGAGGTTACAATGGAGTATCTAGGTGACATTAGGGTTTTGGTTGATTTGTGTCTTAAGGTGTTATTCTAGTATGAACTCTGTGATAGATTGAGCGGAAAGAATAGCTTCATGTTATTTTAGTACGAACTCTTGAATAGATAGAACAGAAAGAATAACTTTGAGGTGGTTTCATACCCTACCATAATCTCTTCGTTTGTTCTCCGCTATTAGTGGCTTTGGAGTGACTCTTTGTTGCATGTTGAGGGATTGTTATATGATCTATCTATGTTATTATTGTTGAGAGAATTTGCAGTAGTGAAAGTATGAACCCTAGGCCTTGTTTCCTATCATTGCAATACCGTTTACGCTCACTTTTATTATTAGTTACCTTGCTGTTTTTATATTTTCAGATTACAAATACTCATATCTACCATCCATATTGCACTTGTATCACCATCTCTTCGTTGAACTAGTGCACCTATACAATTTGCCATTGTATCGGGTGTGTTGGGGACACAAGAGACTCTTTGTTATTTAGTTGCAGGGTTGCTTGAGAGCGACCATCTTCATCCTACGCCTTCCACGGATTGATAAACCTTAGGTCATCCACTTGAGGGAAATTTGCTATTGTCCTACAAACCTGTGCACTTGCAGGCCCAACAACGTCTACAAGAAGAAGGTTGTGTAGTAGACATCACCCTCGCCCCACGCATTTTCCCACCCACCACCGCCGGGCTGCCGCCTACGATTCCGGCCATACCAGCCGTCGGACCGCCACACGTCAGAGATTGTCTACCGCCACTTCCCCCTGCCTCGGCCGGCCGGAAAGTTGCAGATCGGCGGTTGTTTATCGCAGCCGCCGGATTTGGCATTTCAAGCCACCAGTGGCCGCGTCAAGCCATGGATTGGTCGGGAAGCACCCTGACCAGCCCTGGCAAAGCCCTAGTGCCACATGCAGGTACTGGTTCGTCCTCTAGCCGCCGCCGTCGGTTTGCCTGCAAGGACTCGGCCGGCCGTCGCCCGGGCTCTGCGCTCGCGCAGCACCTCGCCGACTCGCTGATGCCGCTCATACAGCGCGACAACTGCACGCAGACAGTGCTGCGGCTAACATCTAGCATGCCAAAACACCCCGGATGGATATTCTTCAAATGCGAAAACGACGTGGTATGTTCTTGTTTTCATTCAGCTTTTTCACCCTATTCGGTTCAATTTCGATAGCTTATTGAGATGGACATGTGTGTAGGAAGGTGTATGCTCATTTTGGTTTTGGAAAGAAGAATACATTGATTTATTGTTGGAATGAAACTTAATAGATGTTTGTGCACTCGTTGATAGAAAGGCTAATGATGCAGCTGCATGTGCAATTAGAGAAGAAACTAGAGGGGAAGCAACGTCTACTTCTTTAGAATCAAAGAAGAAGAATGAAGAATGCAAGATTAAGAATCCGCAGTTCAACAATGAAGGCATGGAGAAGATATTGGTCCAACTAGTGAGATCAGTTATGGAAGTTGGATATCTTCTAAAATGCCTAGTTGTGGTTCTTGTTTTCTTTGGTCTTACTATTCTAGCAAAGATTTGATGAATTACTATGTATCTAATGCTATTGAAGAAAATAGAAAAGCAAAGAAATATGTTTTCATAACTGAAATTGAAATGCAAATTACTGATTTATAGGCCGGTGCGGACGGCGGTCGAGCAGACCCGTCCGGTTTGCGGGATCAGCTCGGCCTTCACCCTCGCCAGCCCGCAAAGCCGGTTTTCGGGAACTGTATACATATTTTACGGGTCGATGTTTTACGGGGTCTGCTAGAGATGCTCTAAGAGAAGTGGACCGAATCCTACGCCACGATCCCTTTCAATCGTGCCATCCCACGATCTGGTTCTTGTTCGGTCTAACTAGACGCACCACACATGAACAAGCACATGTCAGGTTCTCTTATTTGCTACGTATAGGATGTAAAACAGACTAATGGGCATGCACGTACACAACATGGTTACGTGCACAAGATTTCAACTCGAATAAATCTTCTTGATTTGCATCAACAAACTCGCGAGATCCAACCGCAACGGGGGTGTTGGGGCACGCACCTCGACTCCAACGACGGCGACTGAAGGCAGCGCGTCCCAGTCCCAGTCGGCGGGGAGGGCGCTCTTCTCGCCCTCTTCGGCGAGGGCGGTGCATGCCCGCTGCAGCTTGTCAACGAGGGATGCGAGACCCTTCCTGGGTGGCGGCGCGAGTTCTGGCCGGACCAGGTCGTCGTGCGGAGGGGTAGGCATGTTCGTCGGCGCGGGATCGTGGTAGGGAGGAGACTGCGTAGGGCTAGGGCTAGGCCGGTGTCCAGACCATCGGGTCGAGGTTGCGTTTCCGGCGTACACCACCATCAGGCCGGGCCGGCCCTAGCACGAATAGTGCAAATTCGTGTCTGGCACGGCATTTGCCGCCCGTTGCGGCGCTTGCCCCAGACCCCCGTTGACGCAAGGGGTCGGCCCATTTGCAGCTTTTTCAATTTTTCTATTTCTGTTTTGTGTTCGGTTTCCTTTTCCTTTTTTCTTTCATTTTTATTTTTATTTTCGTTTATCCCACTTGTGTATGGTTTCAGAAAAAAAATAAACTCAAAAAAAATTCTGAATAAAAAATGTTTAAATTTGATAATTATTCAAGTTAAAAGCATGTTCATATTTTTTAAAAAAATGTTAATTTAAAACAGTTTAAATTTTGAAAAAGTTCAGATTTTGAAACTATAAAATAAAAAATCACATTGTAAAAAACTGGAACAAATTGTAGCGGGAAATGTTAGTATACCGGCCGAGTGGATGGTCGCTAAAAAGAACTGAGGATGTAGATGAAGGAGCGAAGGGGGAACTAAATGGGACAAGCCCATCGTGGTCTCCTTCATGTGACACGTGCGCAGTGCACCGCTGAATGCAGCATATTGGAGCTCCCGGCTGCCCACATGCCGAAAAGAAAAAAACACGGGCCGGTATGAAATGACACGACCACGGAGGAGGCCATTTTGGCATGTCGGGTCGATTGGCCCTTCGTTTTGGCCTTTTAAAATAAAAAATTCAGGAAAATTGCCAAAAATATAAAATTCAAGAAATAGGGGTCAAGTGTCATGTGCGGTAAACAGTGAGCTTTAGTAGGGCACGTACAACATTGGGTGTTTAACCAGGCGGTAGTGTAATATTCTCAGCCATTAGCCTTTCGAGGTGCGGGGAACCACGAGACCGCACATCGCTACAGTTAGACTGACCGCACTAGTAAGCCATGGAGCGTAATATTGGGAATTGTATTTGTTATCCTTGAGATTAATAAAATATTGTCCCCGTCCCCTTTGTTTTCTTTGTGTACCATGATACACTCGCACGCCGCATTATCTTTTTCCTAGCGCATGGTAGAAATCAAACTACTTTTCTTCCATTCTCACGCAGTGCGATATAGATTTTTCTCGTGTCAAACAAGAAGTAAAAATTGTTGTGTCCCACTTGTGTGCCTCTCAAACAAATGGGGAACGTCGGGCAACAAATGGGTCTTGGGGGTTGATTTGGTGAATGCCCTAAGCTCGTGGGGACAACACTGCGCTTTAGATGTGTCCATGATCAAAATAGCAGACTATGTTGGGGATGTGTTTCTTAAACAGGTTTATGAGAAATTTAAATTTATGAATGCAAGTTTTGGATATAATCTCAAAATACTTATTCCATTGGCAAAAAGCATGACTCCCTTAAGATTTTTTCATTTCCATGTTGATGCGCAAATTTGAATTTTTTTTCATTCCCATGTTGATGCGCAAATTTGAATCACACAAGACTGTTGATGTGCAAATTTGAATTACACAAGAGTATGGACAGTTCATCGCCACCATTTTAGCTCAGTTACTTTCTTTGAGCCTACCCTCCTACTCTGCCCTAAAATTACCACTGTGCACAGCCAAACATATTTAGTGCATAAGAAATGCATATTAAATAGTCTAATGCAAGATATTTTTAAAAATTGTTGAACATTTATTTGATATGCATAGCTACACATGCTCTTACAATTTGAGCTACGACCAAACTTATTTGCAAGGTTCTAAAACCAAGCAATAAACAGTAACAAATTGTCATAAGAATTAATCAAACTTTATCAGTGATAAACCTAGCATTACAGCACACCACAGTATACCTCAGATCCTACATATATGAGTTATGCTAGGCAGTAAATACAAAATACCATGAACCTTGGTGAGAGAAAAAACTTGCAAGAACAGAAACTAACTCATGCATATCATCATCCTGGATTAGAATACAGACGACACACTCCATTAATACAAGGAACTAACTGTTCAACAGTTCAGCAAAGCTGATACTAATAACTTCAGCTTAAACTGCGGAAAAGAGTTTTATCTTACAACAACAACAGCAACAGCAAGCCATCATCATGGTTTGTTTGCTTCTATCGACACGAGACGACACACAACAGGATAACTAACAAAGTAGTCGCAGCGGCTCTCAACTCGGACATTTTTACGACAGTAACAGCTTTCTCACTCTCTTCTCTTCTCTAGTGCTAAATTTGTACAGTGAGCAGAGTAACATGTTCAAACATACTCCACCCTCTTCCTCCTATTTACAGCTTAGTCTCTCAGATTAGTCTTTGCCTCCTCAGCTACAGAATGTACACTCTCTCCAGTGCAACCAAGATTTGTATCTTATTCATGCCCGTACCATTACTAGTCGATCTTATAGGGTTTTTGGTTGTTGTTGGGGGGGAACACGCGAGCGCAAACCTAGCCACTGTTAGCTGTACAACTGCATAGTCCCGCCTTCAGGCGGCGGTGCATGCTGGTTGAAGCCCCTGGCGCTTCTCTGCATCCACAAGAGCGAGGGAGACATATGGTTAGCATATGTAAGATCTTCATGCTGAATCTGTGAATATTTATGACAAAACATACCTCCAGCAGCAACTAGCTTCTCTACACGCATGACTATGTGCTTCCCATAGGTGTACTTCTTCAGTGTGTTCAGGTGAGCTTTGATCCTTGTAAGGATCATCTCTCTCTGCTGGTCATCACAAGTCTCCAACACCTTCTGCACCACATAGTTTGCAAACTGATCTTTCATCATCACCTGCAAGGACATGTGCATGTAGATCAGCAAGGTTAACAAATATTTGGCATGTAGATTCTCTTGGGAGCTTGGTAAAAAATGCTGAAAGAACGCAGACCTCAAGAGGTTCACTTTCAATAGTAGACCCAAGCATTTCACCAATCAAGATCTGCCGCTCTACAGGGTTACCAAAAGCTAAGCACTTCTCAATGACATTCAAAGCAAACTTTTGCTGGCTCATTTGTGTCGGAATTAACCACGCTGCTTAGTCTGTGTCCGGCTCGGACCAGAACACATCACCGAGTAGGACTTGTAGTGGTAGGCTAGATTAGCTACTATATAATCCTACCAATCCCCTGTAATCTTGTAACCAAAAAACTCAGATCAAAGTAATACAAAACATAGGTGCGACACGCACCTATTAGCCATCATATCGACTGTGTGTTCTTGCGTGCGTATTCCGTCGACGTGCAGTGTCGCTCGAAGGTGCCGACGGCTGATCGTTTCCTAGTTCGTACGTACATAAGCTAGCACTCAAGAGGAATCCATCCAGCAGCTAGGCTGCTTGGTTGCTTGGTGTATACGTGCGCGTACACTGTCTGCGTCTCCAACTGGTTAGCTCGGAAAGTACTCGAGCTAATCTCGTACGTGCGTCTCCCCGAAAAGTACACGGCGGATCGCAGCGTCAAGGCCAGGTCTGTGCCAACAATTGGTATCAGAGCTTTGGTATTGACGTGATTCTCGGAAAGCAATCGAAGGATCATGTCGACCACGGGCAAGGAGATCGTGACGGCAGCAGCGGGAGCGCCGATACCGATGGTGGGGGTGTCGCAATTCCCCCATCTGGATCGAGAGGACTACGCACTATGGGCGATGAACATGGAGGTCGCGATGGAGGGAGCCGAGTTCTGGGAAGCTGTCGACCCCGGCGGCGCCGAGTACACGAAGGGCTCGGCGAAGTACCGGATTGATCGTCAGGCGTTAACGGCGATCTACTCCGCAATGCCGAAGGATGTGCTGCAACACCTCGTCGGAAAGAAAACGGCGAAGGAGGCATGGGAGACCATCAAGATCCTGCACCAGGGTCATGACCGTGTCAAGGAAGCACACCTTCAGTCTCTGATGAGAAGTTACGAGTGCCTGAAGATGGATGAAAGTGAGACGGTCGATCAGTTTGCCTCCCGTCTCAAGACCCTCGTCAACGGCATACGCAACTATGGTTCAACCCTAGAAGAAGTTGCGATCGTCCGACGATTTTTGCGTGCCGCACCAGCACGCTACATCCAGATCGTCACATCGATCGAGCAATGTCTTGACCTGAAAACTCTCACGGTTGAGGATCTCGTCGGAAGGTTCAAGGCACACGACGAGAGAATTCGTCTCAGTTCCGGCGAAGCGGAGGCGAGTGAGCACCTGATGTTGACAAAGGCGCAATTTACGGCCCTGTTGAAAGAAAAGCAAGGCAGATCCACGAGCAGCGGCAAGAAGAAGGGGAAAGGGAAGCAGCGCTCGGCGAGAAAGAACTTCGCCGACTCGGATGACGAGACTGCACCCGAACCACCGAGGAGGAAGTTTGACATCCGAAAAGTAAGGTGTTATAAGTGCGGCCTTCTCGGGCACTTCAAGGCTGACTGCGAGGAAACACCGAAGCAACGGGCGCTCATGGCCGAGGAAGGAGACGATGGGGATATGATGCTGATGTGCGAGCTAGTGGACGAGGAGGATCCAGATGATCTTGGTCAGCTGGACATGGGTCCGGTCAGTGCATCCGCGCCATTAAACCCAGACGATGTTGTGGCGCCAGAAGACCATGACATAAGGCGTGATGGTGTGGTCATGCCAGTAAAACCAAGCGGAGTCATGGGGCCAGAAGTTCATGACACAAGGCGTGACGGTATGGTCATGCTAGAAGCAGGCGAAGAAGTGGCGCCAGAAGTCCACGACACAGGGCATGACAAGGTGGTTGCACAGGAAGATGGCGAATACGTGTCGCCAGAAGAACACGGTGGGAGGCAAGATGCGTCACTAGTAAGCTCACTTCCACGTAAAAGTCCTGTGGATGTGACAGAAGAAGGTGGACAACGTCCAGAAAAAGGAGATAGCAGCCCAGCTAGAAGCAATAGTACTGGAGCTAGAGTGCCTCGGGCTGCAGATTCTCCACGGAACATTCTACGGGGATGCAACCCGGTATCTCCAGTAAGCAGTTTGAACGGGCCGAAACGCCTAGGAAGCGGACCACTAGGTCCAGAATTGCCAGAAAAAGAAACTTTGGCAAGTTTCAAAGCAAATGTGTCATCTCCAATAGCACATGAACGACGCGTGTTGGACATCTCTCCAGAGGAAGCGGTTCGAATAAATTCGGTGAAGATGAAGAGTAAAGGGCAACGATGTTTGCACGTCGAGGAACCGGAAAATTTTGAAGACGCAAAGACGGAAGAGTGTTGGCACCGTGCTATGGATGAAGAGTTGTGGTCGATCCGAGACAACGAAGTATGGGAACTCGCGGATCTTCCCAGCGGACATAATGCCATGGAGCTCAGGTGGGTGTACAAAGTCAAGAAGGATGCCAAAGGGAACTTGGTGAAGCATAAAGCAAGGCTCATGGCTAAACCTAACATGCAAGAGCCAGATGTGGACTTCGAAGAAGTGTTCGCTCCAGTTGCAAAGATGGACTCGGTGAGGCTACTTATAGCTCTCGCAGCTCAAGAATCTTGGAGGCTACATCACATGGATGTCAACTTCGCGTTTTTGACTGGGGAGTTAGAAGAAGAGTTGTATGTGAAGCAACCACCAGGGTACATCCAAGAAGGAGAAGAACACAAGGTATTGAAGCTACGCAAGGCATTGTACGGGCTACAACAAGCTCCTCAGGCATGGAACATCAAGCTTGATCGTACATTGATTTCTCTTGGATTTGAGAAAGCCCCACTAGAGCATGCTATGTACAAGCGAGGTGAAGGCAAGGATCGTCTCTTAGTGAGCATCTATGGGGATGATCTATTGATAACTGGAGCAGATGAAGAGGTAATTGCAAACTTGAAGCTACAAATGAAGGAGCTATTCAAGATGACTGATCTAGGGCTCTTGAGTTACTACCTTGGGATCGAGGTACAACAAAAGCCGGAGGGGATCACAATATGCCAGGAAGCATATGCAAAGAAGGTACTTGAAAGCTGTGGCATGAAAGATTGCAATTCAAGTCATGTTCCGATGAAGCCTCGTCTTGTTCTAAGCAAGAAGAGTGAAGCACCCGCAGTTGATGCAACGGAGTATAGAAGTGTGGTCCGAAAGTTGAGGTATCTCACGAATACAAGACCGGACTTGGCCTATTCCGTTGGCATAGTGAGTCGCTTCATGGAAGCACCCACGATTGAACATTGGGCAGCTGTGGAAAATATACTCAGGTACATCAAAGGGACAACAAATATCGGTTGTGTCTATTTGAGAGAGAAGAAGAAGGAGATGGTGGAGCTACTTGGCTATAGTGATAGTGACATGGCAGGAGATGTGGACGACCGTAAAAGTACCTCGGGCGTGGCATATTTCCTTGGCGGAAGCATTGTGAGTTGGCTATCACAAAAGCAGAAGGTGGTCGCGTTATCATCTCGTGAAGCGGAGTATATTGCAGCTGCAACCGCGGTGTGTCAAGGTGTTTGCCTTGGAAGGCTACTCGGTGACCTCACAGGTAAGGAACCAGAACGAGTGGTGCTCAACGTTGACGACAAGTCTACAATCTCTCTGTGGAAGAATCCAGTGTGACATCATGGAAGATGGAAGCACATCGATACGAGGTATCGGTACCTAAGGGAGTGCGTGGGAAAAAGCAAGATTGACGTCAACTACGTTTGCACCAATGACCAACTTGCAGATATCCTAACCAGGTCTTTGGGACAGCAGAAGTTCGTGAAGATGCGGCATAGGATCGGCGTCCAAGCTGTGAAGTGAGGACATCGTGTTTAGGGGGGTGATTGTTGGAATTAACCACGCTGCTTAGTCTGTGTCCGGCTCGGACCAGAACACATCACCGAGTAGGACTTGTAGTGGTAGACTAGATTAGCTACTATATAATCCTACGTATCTCCTGTAATCTTGTAACCAAAAAACTCAGATCAATATCAATAAAGTGCAAAGGCTCGACACGAGCCTCTTGGCCAACTCGGCGTGCGTATTGGGTTCCGGCGACTTGTTCTAGGCTAGCTAGCTAGACACAAGAATCCATCCACCAGGGTGCTTGCCTGCTTGGTGTGTACCTGCAGCTTCCGTGTACGTCTACGTCTACCTCTCCGACAGAACCGGTTAGCTCGGAAAGTACTCGAGCTAGTCTCGTACGTGCGTCTCGCCGGAAAGTACACGGCGGATTGCAGCGTCGAGGCCGGTCCTGTGCCAACAATTTGCACAATTTGCCCAATTAACTTGTCAATGATAGCAGTACTCTCATGTGGCTTGCCATTTTCCAGAACATGGTGTAAAAGTTCAGCAAGCATTGTCAGAAACAAATTATTTTGAAAATGGGAACGAAGGTTAAAAATCTCAGAACTGAGAGTGCAAAGTCCAGATCGCAGTATTCATCAAAAAACAGCAAACAGTAAGCAGTCCACAAAGAAAAAAATACAGATCCACTTGTTAAAAACTAAACAGTAAGCATTAAGTAAGCAGAAAGATCAGTGCGGCAGCCTGCAGATGCTACTACCCAAAACAGAAGGCAGACTAGTGCAGTTCACTGCAAGACACTTGAAGAAAAAAGATGTGTAAAATCCACATCTTAGTAATCAATAAGAATATTAGGTTTGTCTTAAGTCAAAACTATCTGAAGTTTGACCAAGTTTATAGAAAAAAAATACCAACATTCACAATGCCGAATCAATATCATTAGATCCATCATGGAGTATATTTTCATATTGGATTTATTTGGTATTGCAAATGTTGATATTTTCTAATATAAATTTGGTACCTAATATGCGGAATAAAAAGAAACGGAGGGAGTACAAAAGGAAAACACCGCACAGTAGTAAAGCAGCGTAGAAGCTTGGACAAGTTCAAGGTATGCAACAATGTTCAAAAAGATGTGCTGGCACTCACCTGAACAACATAGTTACCATACTGATCTTGAGCTAGCAAGCAAACAGACTGGAGAATCTCATCCATCATTATCTGCTGTGTTGTGGGATCATCACAGTGCTCCAGCACCCTTTGGTAATTCACATGATATGATGAGCGAGGTAGATTGTGAAATATTAATTTTAAACTTCAAAATGAATTTATCAAGGGGCAATGGGGCATGTTATGCAGTATTACTGTATTAGCATACCTGTATAACCCGACAACCATAGGGATGAGTTGATAGCAGCACAACTTGACCATAGAAAGTTGAGACAATGAACTGGATAACGTCTTGAGGGATGCACTCTATGCATTTCTTGATTACATGATTACCATTTTGATCACGTACACAGCGCATGATATGTCCATCCAGCTCAGCAACCATTTTAGTCTGCTGAGCTAAATCCACGACCTCTATAGCCTGCACACATATATTATCAAATGATTAAGTTTCCTTTACTCTTCCAGCAATTTATGTATTTAGGTATATGTGCAAAAAGTTTTAAGTATACAGGAGAGGTTATATGCTTGAGCATTCCAGTACTCATCAGATATATGTATATATTGTATAACAGAGAAGGCAGATGTGACTGTTAATTTGTATGCTAATGCCTTGTAAAATATCAGTTTAAGTTGCTTGCTCCAAAAATCCTCATATTGTACATGTTAGTGGAAAGGGGTGGTTTAGGTATTATACTAAGAACTATTTCAATGATTGATAAAAATGTATACCAATCTCAACAAGACATGAGCTAATTCAAGCTACAGAAAAGTCAAAAAGCTAGTGATTGTAAATGCTACTTTGCCCATGCAGAAGTTTAGAAATCATAATTTCCTACTTGATCATATAAAAATGAAATTCAAAATGAAAGGAATGTCCTTATGTTTTCCTAGATAACGTATGAATCACCTGATAAGCATATAAAAATGAACACCCAATCTCAACGCGCTATAGGAAAATAAATCACAGTACAGAAACATAAAAAAAATGATTTTAAATGCTACTTAGCCCATGCAAAAAGTCCATAAATTGCAGCTTCCTACTTATCATATAAAAATTAACTTCAAAATGTAAGGATGTCCTAATGCTTTCCTAGACAAATATGGATCAACTAATGAGCACCTTTTGTATAACCCGGCATCCATACATCTGAAGACTGAGAGCAAGGACACGCCCAATAAGCTGATCAGACAGTTCCTTTATCTGAGTAGTGCTTCCATGCTCAAAAAACTGGACAAAAGGCAAACAAATGATAAGTGCCACATAACAAAGCCAGCACCTCAAACAAAACAATTTTCCATACCTTTTGAACAACATAATTTCCAAATACATCAGTCATCAATGTGAGAGCTTGAGGCATGATTTCTGAAAAAACCATGTCTTTCTCTTCAGTGCTGGCTGTTTCGAGCTTTTGCTGTATGAATCGGCTCCCATATTGATCCGCACTACAAAGTATTCAATGGTTGGTAAACTAAATAACCATACAAGAAGATATATCTTTTACAGTTCTGCATACTTCCAATCATGAATAAGAAATCAGCAGTAATTAAGGGGATCAAGTACCCTGTGCAAAGTTGTGCAAACTGCAGAAAAGACTAGTCCCCTTTGAAACGAGATTATAAGATAGGGATATCAATACAAAGCTGAACATTGTTAAATAGACACACTGGGGATTTTGTTCAGTGTCATAATGCATTATGCCCATGCGAGCTCCACACTACAAAGATATGTTCTATAATTTTTATCGTCTTTGTGCAGTATGTATGTGCACCCACACATGCACATAGAAGCATATTGCTATGTGTTTGCTAAGATGGAAAGGCTAAAACACTTTTCATTATTTGGGTGATCAGAATAAACAAAGGAGGATTCGTGTGCTTTCTGTTGGGTATTTGGCCTAAGACTGTACGATGCATATGCACACGAAGTATGTTATAATGTTCATATAGTACATTAAATGCAGAAGTGTACCTGAACTCAACGACATGCCCAGCTATTTCAGAGAGCTCATAAGTTCTGCTCTTGTTGCTCTTGAATTCCTCCAGAAGTGATGGCATCAGATTGCCTTCCATCTTCCCAACCAGGTCCGGATTCCACGAACCAAAAGAACCACCAAAATTTCTCATGCCTGATGCAAAGCGCATGCTGCGCTCACCGTGCCTAAGTGGGCTACCAGATGCAACAGGCGAAGAGGGCAGAACAGGACTCGTCAAAGGACTACCGCCATAACCAAGGCCAAATCCAGGATTTCCATAGCAGCCATAGTTCTTCTGTGACTGAAGCAGTGGGCTAAGGCAACCCTTCTGAGGTCCAAGTAAATCCATGTAAGAACTTCCTAGATGTCCACTGGCCATGAAAGGATCGTCATAACTGGCTGCAACTTGGGCAGCAAGGTATTGAACATATAACGGATCGATAGGCATCTGAAGAGAAGCTGCTCCAGTCGGACTTCCAACTCCATTGTAACCTAGGTAGTTGGATGCACCACCTAAATTTTGCCTAGAAGATAAAGTGCCTCCTGGGGACCTTGCACCAATCCTAGGCGAACCATAGCCAGAAAAGGCCGGCCACCAGATAAAGTGCCTCGGGTTCTGCAATAGCAGATGAACTACGGCAAGAAAGACGACAAGTCTTTCGGAATAGCTCCCCTCTCCGTTAAGTTTTCTTGCATTATTCGTCCATACCAAATGAGGCAAGGCGAAGCGAATCGCGGAGAGCAACTAGTTAACGATCGCACCACTGGAACGCGCTCTCAGCCGCCGCCACGTATCACACTCCGAGCGTTTCTTTCGGATTTTATTTTATTTTCGCACGTGTTTTTGGCTTTTTAGACAGGTTTTCCGGTTTTTTTGGGCTTTTTGGTTTTCACCCGTCTTTCATAGCTTTTGGACGAAAAGAAATTCAAAAAATAATTATTTTTGTGCAAAATACACGTTTTTCTTTTTTCGTTTTTACTTCCGCGAGAGGCACAATTTTGCTTTCGCGAGAGGCACGACCGTGCCTCTCGGAAAAGGGGCAAAAGGGGTTTTTTCCTTCCACGAGAGGCACGACCATGCCTCTCGGAAAAGGAAAAAAATGCGTTTCATTTTTTTTTCCTTTCGCAAGAGGTACGGTTTTGCTTCCGCAAGAGGCACAGTTTTGCTTGCGCGAGACGCATGGCCGTGCCTCTTGGAAAGGAGAAAAAAACGTGTTTTCTTTTTTTTCCTTCCGCTAGAGGCACGGTTTTGCTCCCGCGAGATTCAAGGCCGTGCCTTTCGGAAATAAAAAATGTGTTTATTTTTTTCCATATGTGAGAGGCACGGTTTTGCTTTCGCTAGAGGCACGGTCGTGCCTCTTTCGGAAAGGGAAAAAAAGTGCTCCCGGTTCAGTTTTTTGTCCGATTTTTTATAATAAAAAATTCGTCAAAACCTATCAACATGGGATCTAGTTGAAAATCTCGACGTGAGAAATCCAATGGGGAAAACGGTTCAAGATTTGACACACGGTTTAAGAGATAAAACGTTTTGAATAAACGGATCTACGAAAAATAAAGGAAAATCCCGGGTTGCGACAAGGGCACGCATGTTGTGCACTACTTGTCACAAACTGAGGGTGAAAGTGATCTTTGGAAGGAGTACTCCTCAATTAGTGATTTCGCAAATCTTGTCTGCCATGAACTGGGCCAGGCCAAATCTGAAAGAAGTGGTATTGGGCCATCGAAGGGTGGGGGTGTGGGGCTACAATTTAAGGGGGTATTCTAGAAAAACAGCCCGAGGGTCGGGAATTAGCATCCTTGCGTGGTTTTCCTAAAAAAAAAATCATTGTGTGATGATTGTTGGCAGCGCCGTAGGGTAGCAGCACAACCCCTCAAGGCATGTACAATGGAATACAGTCAGTTGTCTGTAACATAGGATACATAGGAACATAAACGACGTGGAAGAAAGAGAATAAGAAAAACAAGCGAGTTCGTCTGCAGAAATAACGACGGCCTGTTACCGCGCAAATCTACTTACCGATGATATTTTTCCCTTTGTATTTTTTTTGAGTCTAATTTTTCCCTTTGTATGGAGCACGTCGCATGTTGTGGGATAGTGGGCCTCGTGGCTGGTAGCAAACTAGCAGTAATACAAGTCGTGGGCCTCGTGACTTGGGCCTCGTGACTGGTAACAAATTAGCAAAAACAATGGGATTTGAGTTGGGTAATGTAGGGCCTGTTTGGTTTGCAGCCTAAGGTTGCCACGCCTAAGCTTAGGCGTGCCACAATATCTTAGGCATGGTTAGTTGTGCCACAATGTATTTGGTTCATTGTTACACTTGTGGCTTGCCATACTTTTTTAGTTACATGGTCCACATGTCATAGATTCAACTTCTTGCCAAATCTTGCCACACTTGTGGTGGCCATTTTGTTAGCCACACTTTTTGTGGCAGCCGCACTTTGCCTAAGCTTAGTTGTGGCAAAGTTAGTCATGAACCAAACAGACACGTAATTTTGGAGCCGTTGGGTGTGATTTTTTTTTTGTTCGAGCCGCTCGTGTTACAGATAGACCAAAGACACCCTATTGTAGAAGATGTATGTAGTTTTGTCCATAAATAACGTGGAGTAATATTATAGACAACAGGTGTCTGAACTGTTGTATATGCCCTCAGAACAAAGCCGTGTTGGTTGGGTTGGTCACAATACTTGCAATTTGGAAACAGAAGCTGCGGCATTGGGCGCCGACCGGTGACTGCCGAGGTAATTGAAACCATGGTCTGTTTGCAAGCCACGGGCTAGCGGGGATTTCATGCAGTGCGTCCAGGAGAAACATTGATGGGTTAGACTGCGAGGCAGGCGTGGTGAGCGATCGTCAAATGATTTGAATATTTTTTTAAAAAATCAAAGAGGCTAGTGTACTGTATTATGAATCAAAATTTCTTTAACTTCGAATTTTAAGTGGGGGTGGTGGGGTTGTATTGTACCAAAGCAAATTACTCCCTCCGTCCCATAATATAAGAACGTTTTTGACACTAGTATAGTGTAAAAAGTGTTCTTATATTGTGGGACGGAGGGAGTAGATAAATATTTGTTGTCCTATATATCTTTTCTCCGTCGTCCTCCGCTTTACCCAAACCGCATCTTCTAGTGATTGTCACGACCATGCCGGCAGCAAAAGCAACGTGTTTTCTTCCTTTTGATCTCCACCCAACAGGAAGCATCTCATCCTTTGCCCACCATCTCAACGTACGTGTTTTCGCTTTCATTGTAACGACGTCGTTAATCCCCTCACGAAAGGGATTGAACGGGATTGGAGAGGTTTGAAGAGCATTTTGACTTGCAAGGGATTTAATCCCTTCCAATCCTCTCCAAACCCTGCAGTGTATATGCAGTGTGTATGCAGTTGAAAAGCTTTTGTCTTCCAAATGGCTTCACTTGTTCTCCTCCTGGGACATGTATACAGTACCAGTTTTTCTTTCAGCGTGTATGATTTTCTAGCATGGAGCTTGCACCTGAAATTTTAATAGGTTGAGTAAAGGACGGGGGAGAGAGCTCAGTACGCAGGGCATATATGCTTTTCTTTTCTTTTCTTTTGCGGGTGCATATATGCTTTCCATGTGCATAAATAATGATGGTGCTTCTTCTTTCCTTCTCTGCAACCATGTTCGCACAGATTGCATCTTCTGTAGTGCTTGTCATGATCATGCCGGCCACCAAGCGATGCACATTCCTTCTTTCCACACCCACCCACCAAAAGCATTCTTGTTCCCTTTACCACTCTTTGTACACTCACGGTCACACCCATTTTCTTCCAGATCCAAGGCCCAGCGACCTGTCTCCCCTGTCTGTGCGCCACTGCTTCCTCTGCTTCGCATCCAGTCCCGCAGCCGCCGTGTTCTGCTGTTCCCTCCACCAGGACCGAAGCATCAAGGTGAGTGATGAGCTCTGATTTAGAGTTAGTTCAGACCTTCACACAACTTAGATCACAATTTACAGCTCCGATCTCCAGGTTGTTCCAGAGGTGGTGACGGGCGACAAAGCTTGCTCCTACAGTCCTACTCCTTCTCCTACCCATGGAGGTGGTCACGGGTGCCATGGGCAACCTGCTCCCCAAGCTGGGCGAGCTGCTCATGGATGAATACAACCTGCACAAGTGCGTCAAAAAAGATGTTGAGTTCCTCCGGAAGGAGCTTGCGAGCATGCACGCTGCGCTTATCAAGGTTGGTGAGGTGCCAAGGGACCAGCTCGACAGGCAAGTAAAGCATTGGGCCGACGAGGTCAGAGAGCTGGAGGATGTCGTTGACAAGTTCCTCGTACGCGTCGAAGGTATTCAGCAGCCTCACGACAACACCGGCAGATTCAAGGAGCTCAAGAGCAAGATGTTAGGCTTGTTCAAGAAAGGCAAGAATCACCACCGGATAGCTGACGCCATAAAGGAAATCAAGGAGCAACTCCAGGAGGTGGCTGCTAGGCGTGAAAGGAACAAGCTCGATGGTATTGCTCCTAATCCTGGCGAAGCAGTTGTCATCGATCCTTGTCTCCGTGCTCTGTACATAGAAGTGACAGAGCTCGTCGGCATCTATGGGAAGAGGGATCAGGACCTCATGAGGCGTCTCTCCTTGGAGACCAACGATGATGCCTCTAACAAGAGACTGAAAAAGGTCTCTATCGTTGGATTTGGAGGGTTGGGCAAGACCACTCTTGCCAGAGCAGTATACCAAAAGATTAAAGGTGATTTTGATTGTGGGGCATTTATCTCCGTCGGTCGGAACCCTGACATCAAGAAGGTTTTCAGGGATATCCTGATTGATCTCGGCAACTCTCACTCAGATCTTGTGATACTGGATGCAAATCAGCTTATTAAAAAGCTTCATGAATTCCTAGAGAACAAGAGGTATGCATTACTTACAGGAAAAAAATGTAAACTATATGATATGTTTGTTTCCTATGCTAGCTGTACAAGTAATATTGTAATAGTGTGTACGTCACACGGAAGGGTTCATAATAATTTTTAGGCTCACCTTTACTGACCGTATGCAGTTTGCACTAAACTGTAAACCTTATAGGTGCTCAATTTCAAGCCTAAGTGCATATGTTTGATTCTTCCCTCCTCTATCAAAATAATTAGTAAGTACTTCTTGTTGCATTTGTTACAATGGCTGAAACTTATTGGCTTTTGTCCAAGAAATCCATCTAAACATTATACGTTACACCAGAGTGAGTGCAATGACAACTGTAAGAAATAATACACCAAAAGGGCAACATGAAAGGAAGGAAAAAGTAAGATAAATGTTACAATTTTTTTAATCAAACTTATTTCTATCCTTCTCTTCATTATCACACTATATGTTGTATATTGGATTGATGACCAAACATCAAGTTAAATTGTCTCTTCACTAGCTATCACATTATATTTTCCATGTATGCCTTTTTTTAGAATCTTACTATCAGAAAAATATAGACAAAAGGATAACGCTAACTATTTGAGTGGGTCTCCAAGAGGTTCATTAGCTGACATATATTAAATTGGTGGGCCAATCTGTACTAGGGTCTTCCCAATATATCTACCTGGCCATTTTAACTTATGTAGTTAATTATATTTTAAGTATGGTCACTGATCTAGCAATTTGCTAGTTGTGTTTTATTCCATTGAATCATAAATATTTATTCATTTTGTACGACATCATCTGATTGGAGGATCATAATGCATGCTTCGTGAGATCGGATTATCGAGTTTAAGATGCATGTTTGTTACAACCTTGTTTCTGAATATACGCCCTTATAGATGTATAGTTGCATCAATATATTCACATGGTCATCAGCTTTGTGATATGTGTAGAACTTACCCTGATACTCTGAACTGATGTAGGTACCTCGTCATAATTGATGATATATGGGATGAAAAATTGTGGAGCTACATCAACCTTGCTTTCTCTAATAGTAACAATCTAGGCAGTCGGCTAATCACCACAACCCGCAATCTCGATGTCTCCAAATCATGTTGCTCATCGGCTGATGATTCAATTTATCATATGAAACCTCTTTCTAAAGATGACTCCAGAAGGCTCTTCTATAAAAGAGTATTTGCCGACGAGAATGGATGTCCAAATGAATTTGAACAAGTGTCTAAAGATATTTTGATGAAATGTGGTGGGGTACCACTAGCCATCATTACAATAGCTAGTGCTTTGGAGGTGAAACTAAAGAGTGAATGGGATATTCTGCTCCAATCCCTTGGCTCTGGACTAACAGAAGATAACAGTTTAGAGGAGATGCGGAGAATACAATCTTTTAGCTATTATGATCTACCTTGTCATCTGAGAACTTGTCTATTGTACCTATGTATATATCCAGAAGATAGCGAGATTGATAGAGATAGACTGATATGGAAGTGGGTGGCCGAAGGATTTGTCCACCATGGAGATCAAGGGACTAGCCTGTTTTTGCTCGGATTAAACTACTTCAACCAGCTCATTAATAGAAGTATGATCCAGCCAATATATGATGATCTAGGTCAGGTACATGCTTGCCGTGTACATGATATGGTTCTTGATCTTATCCGCAACTTGTCACAAGCAAAGTTTGTTAATGTATTGGATGGTACCGGGGATAGCATGTCTTTTCAAGGCAATAATGTTTGTCGTTTGTATTTTCAAGATAGAAATAAAGATCATGAAGGCACACCTCTCAGAAATTTCACGGGTATATCACGAGTGAGGTCCATTACTATCTTTACATCTGCTATTAATATCATGCCATTCCTATCAAGGTTTGAAGTTCTGCGTGTACTTGATTTGTCGGGCTATAATCTGGGAAAAGGTAGCAGCCTGCAATTTAACCTCAAGGATGTTGTACACTTAATTCACCTGAGGTACCTTGGTCTAACAGATACTGGAATAAGAAAACTCTCGGCTTAAGAATCTGATCGATTTGTGCTGGCAGTGGAATCTTTCTTGGTATTCTGCTCTAGTGAAATATACCCTTCACATCCACACGTTTATGTTAATCTGCTGATATTATATATATTATAGTTTCTTTATTCATGCAGATTAAGTGACCTCCACGGAGAGAGAGAGAGAGAGAGACCTCCGCGGCCGCTGTGGTGTCCCCTCCATACCCAGATCGGGTCCAGCAACCCTCACGCATCTGGTCCGCCGCTGCAGTATTCTGCTCCGCCATGAAGAATCAAGGTGGGCTTCCAGATCTAGCTAAACTTTAATTTGGCAGCACTGTTATAGAACTCCTTCAAGGCTTCACACAATTTGGATTGCATTACAGCTCCCCTTATTCATCAATTTACAGATTTCAGAGATCTCGTCCTTCTGCTCTCATGAATATTGTCACGGGGCCATGGTGCTGGAATTTTTGCCTATTTGGGCCTAGCCCAATAGCAGTTTCAGAAATTCCTAATAAATCCTAGAGGCCCACGCAGCCCATTCGTGCAAGACAAGAGGTGGAACTAAAAGTTTAGTCCCACCTTGCTAGTTTAGGGGGAGTTGGTCCTTTTTATAAGGGGGGCTCCTTCCCCACTTGCATGAGCATGCGAACAAGAGGGACATTCACGCGCGCTCCTCCTTCGCCGCCGCCCGCCTCGCCGCTGTCTTTCTCATCCCGGCTTGCGGCGTGCACCGCACGTCGGGACAGTAGGCCTCCGAGACCGCACCTTTTGAGTCCTGTATGGGTTTTTGGGGAGGCGAGGACACCGACCTTCTGTTTCGACTTGCAAGCCAAGCTATGGGCCCACGAGGTCAGAGAGCTCTCCTACAACATGGAGGACGTCGTCGACAAGTTCCTCATACGTGTCGACAACGACGGCATTCAACAGCCTCACGACAACTCCAGCAGATTCAAGGAGCTCAAGAACAAGATAATCGGCTTGTTCAAGAAAGGCAAGAATCACCATCGCATAGCTGACGCGATCAAGGAAATCAAGGAGCAAGTCCAGGAGGTGGCAGCTAGGCGTGACAAGAACAAGGTAGTTGTTCCTAATCCTACGGTACCAATTGCTATCGATCCTTGTCTTCGAGCTTTGTACGTAGAAGCGACAGAGCTAGTTGGCATATATGGGAAGAGGGATCGGGAGGTCATGGGGTTGCTCTCCATGGAGGGTGATAATGCCTCTAAGAAGAGAGCGAAGAAGGTCTCCATTGTTGGATTTGGAGGGTTGGGCAAGACCACTCTTGCTAGAGCAGTATACGAGAAGATTAAAGGTGATTTCGATTGCCGGGCATTTGTTCCTGTCAGTCGGAATCCTGACATTAAGAAGGTTTTCCGGGATATTCCCGTTGATTTCGACAACTCCCATTCACATCTTGGGATAATGGATGAAAAGCAGCTTATCGACAAGCTTCGTGAATTCCTAGAGAACAAGAGGTATGCGTCACTTAATTACAGCAAAAATGACACTATTATGATATGTTTGTTTCCTATGTAATTATATGATTAATAGTGTATAAATAAATGTCATTGTCAACCGGAAGGGTTCAGAATAAGTTTTTCATTCCGTATATTATTATCTTGATATAAGCCTAAAATTAGGCACTGTTTGATTAAAAAAAACTTGCCTATTCTAGAAATTTGGTGCCCCATTTTTCATTTCGCACTGGGGCCCCAAATTTCTGAAGATGGCCCCGTACATGATTAGAATTGCATATGGTTTATCTGAGATCAGACTGAGAATAGATTACCCTAGAAAAAATGTGATATTGGACTGAGATTGATCGAAGCTAAACAGGTTCTAGAGTCTGAGCTTTATTGACAGCCTACTGGCTGGGGGCTGTAGGTAATAGCTTTTCTTTCACAATATCAATTTTTGATTAATGTTTATATAATGCATTTTCATACATTATTCAATATATTAAAGCATTGTTTTAGATGATAATATTATTTGATTTTAGTGAGGTAGGAACGTGGGGAGAATTATTTTTAGATCTTTTAGATCGCTACTTTTAGTGATCTCAAAGACCTTGTATTAATTTACGAAGGTAGTATTCATTTAATTTTTCTCCATTGCCATGCATGAAATCTTTTGACAGTGCATATATATGATAAGTGTAGATCTAGCGTTCACCATCATCACAGGTTTGTGAAATTAAGTCGGTGCAGGCAGAGGCTCGCGAAGTGGAATGCAGAGGCCCCCACTGATGGACAGCAACAAATAGGGCACATGGTAACACGGATGGCTCACTAGCAGTGTGGATTTTTGTTTCTCCTGTTGCTCACTAGCAGCATGGATTTGTTTCTCCGGTTGCAACAAATGGCCATTTTGCTAGTGGACAATAAATTTGGGCATGACTTATGCTAAAAAATTAAAACATCGAGAGTCCAAATTGTTGTGAAACGGAAATTAATCATAGTTTCACAATATTGCAGACACTCATTTGAAGCCATGTTAATCTACAATATATATTGACGTGCATATAATCACCAAGATTAATCTACAATCTAGCAGGAATCAAATTTAATTACCTGCACACTGCTTGAGAGCGAGGCGGACAAGGGATCGGTTGCCTCGGCTGAGGAGGAGTAGGCTGCCGGCGGCGGTGTCCACCCCCGCTACTGGGGGAGGCCATTGCGTTCGTTGAGCACGAAAGATGGAGGCTGCTGTGGATGATGGTGCCGGCGAACGAGGACCCAACGGACCAAGTCAGATGCTCTGCGCATTGGGCCTAAGAAGCCATAAAGGATTGGGAAAGCATCATGTAAAAGATATTGGAAGACTTATTCAGTTGAGATACTTGATGGAACGGGTATCGGAGGAGCTACGAACATGGCAGGGGGGCATTTTTTTAGTAGACTCTTCAAGGATTTATCACGACGTCCGCTGACATTGTCCAATCTGTGGGCGGCTCCAACCTGATTGAGATTTGGACGAGGCATCCAACGCGTGAAAGGAAAGGAATCCGCTGAGGAAAACACAAGTGCTTTTCTGGTCATTCACCTGAGGGAAACGTTAGTACGCTGAGGATCCGCTGAGGAAATTCATGTACAACAGTCGTTTAAACCAGTATTTACTGGGCACGAGTAAAGAAGCAACCAACGTGTGCGTTGTGTACTAAACGATTATCTTATCTTAAAGTTCTCAAATGTTGTCCAGTATACATTTGGTGATATGGGTCTGACGAGGCATTGCGTAAGATACCAGTGCCGATAACTTATGATTAAGCAATAGCCCTTCGTCGCGTATGCAAGATTCTTCCTTGATTAGCGAGTGAAAGCGCCACCCTGCGCTAAGCACCTAACAGCTGCTTGCCCTGTCTGGGGGCGGCTCCAACCTTTATTACTAGATCGGAAACGCGACTTGACGCATGGTGCCTAGCTGAACGTGTTGTCCCAGCATTTAAACAAATGAAGTGTTGTTGCCACTCGGTATGGGTCACTTGTCAAAGTATGGCATAAGGCAAGGCAATCACATTTACCAAATGCAAAGAAAATATGAGGAATTTTGTCAGTACAACCATTCATCTGGAAGTTCATAGGAAATGAAAATATATGCTTGCGCCAAAAACGAGCAAGGTCGATCAATCCACATCAAGTTCGATACAGATACCATACTTTTCATAGAGCAAAAGCAAGCCACGGCGGCAATGTAAGACAAAGAACCTACTTAATTCAACAGAAGCATATTTTTTGATAGATCCACCTGAGCGTCTTGACGTTCGACCTTTCATATGCCACATCACATGAACCTGCTATGAGTAGTTTGTTCAGTCACTTAAAACAGATAACATTTTCCCATTGACAACAGAGTTATGAACCTTGAACTAATCAAAGTTCGGATTATCAACAACGGCACCTATGCGTACTGTCGAAACCGAAGACACATAAGAGATTTCTTTCAATCTTTGACCAACTTCGTAGTTATTGTCGCTCTTTCGTCCACATCTTTCATCAGATGGACCTGCTTCATGGCGCATCCATCACCCTCCCAACATGACACAATCCAGGTAGAGATTAGAGTAGACCATATTTTGTTAAAAGGATATATAAACTGGTTAGCAGTTCATGCAGTCCTATAACCCATCATATAATTTACCTAAATAGTGATACTTTTGTGCTCAATGAACAATGCAGAAGACACGAACAATACATGCATTGGTAAATAACTAAATGTGTGCTACCAACATCACTTGAAAGGCAGAAGACATGCCTTAAAATAAATCCATTTAAGAAAAGTACGACTAAAATTCAATGGACAGATTTAATCTGCTCCCACATGTATGTAACAGTAACGTGTAGCTTGTATGGAGAAGAAAAGAAAGCGGGTCACATAATCATAATAAAAGATAACTGAAGATTTAGCAGAAACGTATGACTAAAAATTAATGAACTGAAGAAAGCAGGTCACATGATCATATTCAGAGCACAAACTAAAAGGTAAGTAGGAAAGCCTTAGCAGAACAAATGCTGCCTAGTGTCCTACAGATCTATGCCGCGGCTTACCACGCGTTTCCCGCTAAACAACTTGCAACCAAATATGAATAATCACTTTGATATGAATAAATAATGGTAGCCGTTAAGGTCACTTTACTCAAATACTTCACATAGGAATATTTAAATCTATCTATACATAAAAGATTCGTATCTCCCAAGGTATATCCAAAGAATTATCATCAAAATGAAGGAATCTAGCAGATGTTTGGCAGCGACCACATAAGAAATATACTTTGTGCAAGAACATATCGACCTAAGAAACAAAGTGGCATCTATTTTTCAAAATTGTTCCCATGCTCTTTTTAAGTCTGTTGCTAGATATCAACATAAGTTCTCGAAGTCACAGGGTGCCGTTTTTTTTGAGAACATGCTTTTTTTAAGTCTGTTGCAAGAACATATTTACCTGGAACTATTTTTGCACAGCATACATAGTTAGCACAAGTAGACAATTGGCAAATAAAAAGGGATAATAACTTTGTCAAATTATTTAACAATGAATCTTCCAACCATGGCACTGAGAGAAAATATGTTTATGACAACAGTTATGAAACTGCACATTCCCTAGCTACGGATAAAGATGAGGCA